>NC_091287.1:196275310-196495310 GCF_032444005.1 Ranitomeya imitator
CAGACACACACTTTGGGCACCCCTATTAATCTTAAGCTTAATGTTTTATAAAAGTTGTTTTTTTTTTTTTGCAACAGCTATTTCAGCTTCATATATCTAATAACTGTTGGACACAGTAATGTTTCTGCCTTAAAATGATGTTTATTATACTAACAGAAAATGTGCAATCTGCATTCCAAAAAAAATTTCACAAATGGATAAGTATGGGCACCCCACCAGAAAAGTGACATTAATATTTAGTAGATCCTCCTTTTGCAAAAATAACAGCCTCTAGTCGCTTCCTGTAGCTTTTAATGAGTTCCTGGATGAAGGTATTTTTGTCCATTCCTCTTTACAAAACAAATCCAGTTCAGTTAAGTTTGATGGTCGCCGAGCATGGACAGCCCTCTTCAAATGATCCCACAGATGTTCAATGATATTCAGGTCTGGGGACTGGGATGGCCATTCCAGAACAGTGTAATTGTTCCTCTGCATGAATGCCTGAGTAGATTTGGAGCGGTGTTTTGGATCATTGTCTTGCTGAAAGATCCATCCCCTGCGTAACTTCAACTTTGTCACTGATTCATGAACATTATTGTCAAGAATCTGCTGATACTGAGAGGAATCCATGCGTCCCTCAACTTTAACAAGATTCCCGGTGCCGACATTGGCCACACAGCCCCAAAGCATGATGGAACCTCCACCAAATTTTACTGTGGGTAGCAAGTGTTTTTCTTGGAATGCTGTGTTTTTTGGCCGCCATGCATAACGCCTTTTCGTATGACCAAACAACTCAGTCTTGGTTTTATCAGTCCACAGGACCTTCTTCCAAAAAGAAATTGGCTTCTCCAAATGTGCTTTTGCATACCTCAGCCGACTTTCTTTGTGGCGTGCTTGCAGAAACAGCTTCTTTCGCATCACTCTCCCATACAGCTTCTCCTTGTGCAAAGTGCATTGTATAGTTGACCGATGCACAGTGACACCATCTGCAGCAAGTTGATGCATCCATCTGCAGCAAGGCTCTCTGGAGGTGGTCTGAGGATTGTCCTTGATTGATCTCACCATTCTTCTTCTCTGCCTTTCTGATGTTTTTCTTGGCCTGCTACTTCTGGCCTTAACAAGAACTGTACCTGTGTTCTTCCATTTCCTTACTATGTTCCTCACTGGAAATTGACAGGTTAAATCTCTGAGACAGCTTTTTGTATCCTTCCCCTGAACAATTATGTTGAATAATCGTTGATTTCAGATCATTACAGTTGTTTTGAGTAGCCCATGATGCCACTCTTCAGAGGAAATTTAAACAGCAGAACAACTTGCAAGTGGCCACTTTAAGTAGCTTTACACACACACACACACACACACACACACACACACACACACACACACACACACACACACACACACACACACACACACATACATATATACATACCGTATTTTTCGGAGTATAAGACGACTTTTTAACCCCTGAAAATCGTCTAAAAAGTCGGGGGTCGTCTTGTACACCGGGCACGGCGTGTGCAAGGAGCGATCCTGGATGGTTCCCAGTGTCTGAAGGAGAGGAGACTCTCCTTCAGGCCCTGGGATCCATAATCATGTAAAAAATAAAGAATAAAAAAAAAAAAATATGGATATACTCATCCTCGGACGGCGCCTGGCTCTCAGCGGTGCAAGCGGCAGCCTTCGTTCCTAAGAATGCATTATGTAGGACCTGCGATGACGTCGCTCAATGCATTCTTAGGAACGGAGGCTGCCGCTTGCACCGCTGAGAGCCAGGGGCCATCCGAGGGTGAGTATATCCATATTTTTTATTTTTATTCTTTATTTTTTACGTGAATATGGATCCCAGGGCCTGAAGGAGTCTCCTCTCCTCCAGACCCTGGGAACCATACGCACCACACACGCCGTATAAGATGACTGGGCGTATAAGATGACCCCGTCTTATATGGCGGGTATATCCCAAATTCCATATTTTATATGTAAAAGTTGGGGGTCGTCTTATACGCCCAGTCGTCTTATACACCAGAAAATACGGTGTATGTATCTATATCTATCTCCTGGCTTCTACCTCAGAAAGTCGACCTCCTTCACCAAGGTCCCCTACTACATCCGGACCTACACAAGCTGAACCTAGCGGCATGGTTACTGAGGCCAAAATCTTAAGAGCAAGGGGACTCTCAGATAAAGTAATCCAAACCCTCCAAAAAAGCAGAAAGCCAGTGACCATTGCCATCTATGCCAAGGTCTGGAAAAGGTTTACGTCCTGGTGTTTCCCAGAAACCCCAGACCCCTTTCATCCCAATATAGCACTGGTCTTAGATTTCTTACAGAGGGATTAGAAATGGGCCTTACCCCTAGCACACTCAAAGTGCAAGTATCAGCCCTTAGCACCTTTTTTCCAGTTCACCACCTAACAGCACCATTGGAGGACTTCCTTCTTACCCTCAGTGGGACAGGAACAACAAGCGGTTAAAAGGATCCTCCCCACTCCACCCACCTGTGTTTTTGCTGTCCCACTGTGGATAGGAGCTGCAAGCTTTTCCTCCGGTGCTGTGCAGATGGTGGGGATCGGGGGACACAGCCTTTCCCTTCCCTGCCGCAGCTGATACTTTCTATGGGGGGTCCCTCAGCCTCCCCAGTGTAGCGCTGCTCCCGGGGTCGGGTCCGTTTCCTCCCACAGGGGGCTCTCGGTCTGTGTGCCTGTCTGCTGTTAGGTGAATGCGGCGGTCGCTTCCAGCAGCGATTGATTCCCAGCATGCGGCTGCATCCTTCTCCAGATACCGCTTCCAAGAATTCGGAAGAATCAGACCAGGAAGGAAGAGACAAATCATTGGCCAGAAAGAAAAGCTATCTCTTCTCGGCTGCAGATACTGATGAGCTTCTTCATGCAGTTCGTAACACCATGCAGTTATAGGACACACCAGAGGAAACCTCGATCCAGGATGAAATGTTTGGCGGTTTACATGCTCAAGTCACAAAGGTTTTTCCAATCAACAATGATATTCGGTCCATAATTCTGGAAGAATGGCAGGAAGCGGAGAAGAGACTAGTAGTACCTAGAGACTTCAGACTCCGTTTACCTTATAATCCAGAGGACATTAAAGTGTGGGATGAAGTTCCCAAGATATATGTTCCATTGGCAAAGGTGGTAAAGAAGACCTCGATTCCATTTTAAGATTCCTCCGCTTTAAAGGATCCAATGGATCGCAAAGCAGATGGACTGCTCAGGAGAACTTGAGAATCCTCGGCAGCAATAATACGGGCCAATATAGCTGCAACATCAGTAGCCCGGTCCATGCATTTATGGATAGACGATTTGGAGGAACATCTCAAAGCTAAGACTTCCAGAGATGTTATTCTCAAATCTCTTCTGTTACTTGAACTCGCAACAGGCTTTATGGCGGACGCTTCAGCAGAATCTGTACGCATCGCCGCCGGAAGCGAGTTTTTCTCCAACGCGGCCAGAAAGGGCTATCTGGCTAAAGACTTGGTCAGGGGATATCCAATCAAAAAATAAACTGTGCGGAATCCCATTCTCAGGGAATAAAGTATTTGGGCTTATTCTAGATTACATTTTAGAAAAAGCCTCAGATAAAAAGGGGTTCCCTGAGGAGAACACACAAAAATTCCAGCCCTTTCGTAGATCCCGACCTGGTCAGAAGACAGACTACAAAGGGAAAGGGAAATCGGTTAGGTGGTCTTATCCCAAGGGTGGAAAAGGTAGAGACTCCATCTTCCCAAGTACAGGTGCAGGAAAGACAAATAAATGACATCAGGTGGGAGGTCGGTTACAAAAATTTCTAGGGGGTTGGCAGAAAATATCCCAAAATCCTTGGATTCTGCAGGTGATTGCTCAGGGGTACAAACTAGAATTCTCCAACCGTCCCTTAGAAAGATTTGTAGTAACCAGACCCTGTCCGCTCTTAGACTCCTCTATGTGGACAAACATCCAGGAGTTGTTAGAGTTAGAGGCAATCATCCCGGTACCCGTCTCAGAAAGAGCCAAGGGCCATTATTCTCACCTGTTCTCAATAAAAAAAAAAAAAAAAAACCTTCGGGAGACTCCCGAATGATCATAAATTTAAAACCCTTGAACAGGTGGGTCAGGTACAAAAGATTCAGGATGGAATCTATAAAGTCCACAACGCCTCTCAGACAAAGACATGGTGATGTGCACCTTAGATCTAAGCAATGCATACTACCATGTCCCAATACACGCTTCCTACCAAAAGTTTCTGAGATTCGCCCTGATGAACAAAGGAGTAATGCATCACTTCCAGTTCAGATGTCTCCCCTTCGACCTTGCTTCAGCACCCAGAATATTTACCAAACTAATGTCAGAGGTAGTAGCCTTTCTAAGGAACCAGAATATTGCCATAGTGCCATATCTGGATGACTTTCTGATAATGGCGAGGTCGGAGAAACTTCTCAAGATAGACTGCAGCTTCACACTCTCCATTCTACAGGACCAGGGGTGGATTGTGAATTGGGGAAAATCATGCCTGGTCCCAGATTCCAGAATGAAATTTTTGGGGGTCATATTAGATTCCAACGCCAGAATATCTTTTTTACCAGAAGACAGACGGAAGGCCTTGATCAGGCACATCCACCAATTCAGAAGGAGTACCCCCTCCATCACAGAGGCAATGAGGATTCTGGGCCTAATGACGGCATGTATACCCTGTGTGAAATGGAGCCAATTCCACTCGCGAGGGTTACAGAAAGATTTTGAAATTTTGGAACAGGAGACAGTACTCTCTGGACAAGAAGATGATTGTTTCTCTGTCAGGAAAGGAATCCCTAACCTGGTGGACCACACCGAAGAACCTAAAAGTGGGTGTTCCATGGGTCCTCGATCCCTGTGTAACTGTTACCACAGATGCTAGTCAATTCGGATGGGGTGGACATATAGAAAGGACATACTACCAGGGAGAATGGAGTCCTCAGATTGCCGCAAGTTCGTCAAATTTCAGGGAGCTGTATGCGATATGGAAGGTGCTATACCATGCCCAGTCACAGGTCAGAGACAGACATGTAAGAATACTGTCCGACAATGTGACAACAGTGGCATTTCTAATACATCAAGGAGGTCCGAAACATCCACCCCTGCAATACTTAGCAGACCAGATCTTCAGATGGGTGGAAAAATCTGTCAGATCCATCTCGGCAGTTCACCTGGAAGGCGCCAAAAATCAAGTAGCAGACTTTTTGAGCAGAACGCCTGTACATCCTGGAGAATGGGAACTAAACCCAGATGTATTCAGCAGTCTGTGCCAGCAGTGGGGAACACCTCAGGTGGATCTTTTTGCCACCAGGTCAAATGCAAAGACCAGAGCATTTTTCTCTCTCAATCCTCCAGATGGAGCCACAGGATTAGACGCCTTGTCTCAGTATTGGGGAGGTCTCCTGTACGCATTTCCGCCTCTTCCTCTGATATCGAAGACACTCAGGAAGATACGAGACGGGAGAGCAATCGTAATCCTGGTGGTTCCTTTTTGGCCAAAAAGGAGCTGGGTCTCTCTACTATCCAGAATGTCAACAGAGACCAATCTTCCTACCGAACAGGCAAGACCTTCTACTACAGTGGCCGGTGTTCCACCAAGACCCAGGCTCTCTACACCTATCTGCTTGGATCCTGAACAGCGAACCCTAAGATCCAGAGGCCTGTCAGAGGATGTAATTACCACACTCCAGGCAAGCAGAAAGCCGGTGACCTTAGCGATTTATAACAAAATCTGGAAGCGTTATTATTTCTTTCTGGGAGAGGTTCCTGTGGATATTTCAAAACCCGACATTCCCAGAATCCTCGACTTCCTGCAACTCTGTTTTGAGAAGGTCCTCCGGCCTAGTACTTTAAAAGTACAGATTGCAGCCCTTAGTGTCGTCTTTTTTGATATGTCACTAGCCTCCCATCCTTGGATAGCAAGATTTTCCAGGGCCACACAAAGAATGAGACCACTTGTAAGAAAATCAACTCCTCCTTGGGACCTAAACTTGGTCCTTAATACCCTGTGTAAAACCCCGTACTTGTTATCAGAAGATATGAGCATAGCCAATCTCTCCTTTAAAACAGCCTTCCTGATTGCCATCACGTCAGCTAAAAGATTGGGGGAGATGCAGGCTCTATCTACTCAGGATCCATATCTTCAGATCTTTGACGATAGAATAGTCTTAAGGGTACCGTCACACTAAAACGACGCTGCAGCGATACGACAACGATGTCGATCGCTGCAGCGTTGCTGTTTGGTCGCTGGACAGATGTCACACAGACAGCTCTCCAGCGACCAACGATCCCGAAGTCCCCTGGTAACCAGGGTAAACATCGGGTTACTAAGCGCAGTGCCGCGCTTAGTAACCCGATGTTTACCCTGGTTACCAGCGTAAAAGTAAAAAAAACAAACACTACATACTTACATTCCTGTCGCGTCCCTCGGCGCTGTGCTTCTCTGCACTGACAGTGAGCACCGGACAGCCAGAAAGCACAGCGGTGACGTCACCGCTGTACTTTACGGCTGGCCGGCGCTCACCAGTCAGTGCGGGAAGCTGAAGGCGAGAGACATGATCAGACACCGGGAAGGTAAGTATGTAGTGTTTGTTTTTTTTTTTTTTACATTTACACTGGTAACCAGGCTAAATATCGGGTTACTAAGCGTGGCCCTGCGCTTAGTAACCCAATGTTTACCCTGGTTACCAGTGAAGACATCGCTGAATCGGCGTCACACACGCCGATTCAGCGATGTCAGCGGGAAATCCAGCGACGAAATAAAGTTTCAAACGATCTGCTACGACGTACGATTCTCAGCGGGGTCCCTGATCGCAGTAGCGTGTCACACAGTGAGATCGTAAGGATATCGCTGGAACGTCACGGATCGTGCCGTCCTAGCGATCAAAGTGCCACTGTGTGACGGTACCCTAAGACTTAACCCAGCCTTCCTCCGCAAAGTAGTATCTTCAACAAATATAAATCAGGAGATAATCCTTCCCTCATTCTGCTAACACCCTAGAAACACAAAGGAAGGGGTCTACCATAACCTTGACGTTAGGGAGACTGTGCTAAAATACCTGGGGGCGACGGAAGGTTGGAGACTGGACACTAACTAACTTGTTCATTCAGTTCGGGGGTCCAAATAGAGGTTGTAAGGCAGCAAAATCAACCATTGCTAGATGGATCAAAACCATGATAAACCTAGCGTATACAGACCAAGGGAAAGATCCCCCAGATATTCTAAGAGCCCATTCAACTCGAGCTGTCTCTACATCATGGGCAGAAGGGGGGGGGGGGGGGAAGCCTCAGCAGAGAAAATTTGTAGGGCGGCGACTTGGACCAGTCTTTCTACCTTTGCCAGACACTATAAATTAATGTCTCATCAGATCAGTTAGCTTTTGGTAGAAAAGTATTACAATCAGTAGTCTCACCCTAGTTTACCATCCATGGTATTCCTCCAATGGTGCTGTCAGGTGGTGAACTGGAAAACGATAATTAGACCTACCGGTAATTGTATTTCCAGGAATCCATCCTGACAGCACTACTAGTTCCCTCCCACTGCAAGTTTATACTATTGACTAATGTGATGTAACATTGGTGTATGACTGTTAATAAACTCTCTTTTTTGCATCCATCCAGATGTGGTACTTAGAAAATCACTGGTGAGTGGAGTGGGGAGGGTCCTTTTAACCGCTGCTTGTTCCTGTCCCACTGAGGGTAATAAGGACGTCCTCCAATGGTGCTGTCAGGATGGATTCCTGAAAATACAATTACCGGTAGGTCTAATTACCATTTTTGATCTAGACTTAGCCGGCCACCGCTGGATCAAACGGTTTATGATTTCAGCATCCAGGATGCATCCTAGACTCCGTAGTAAGGTGCCACCTTGGGACCTCAATATCGTTCTTAATGGTCTAACTCAAGATCCATATGAAACCCTTGAATCTATGACTATAAAGTACTTAACCCACAAAACAGTCTTTTTAGTCGCAATCACTACGGCTAGATGTATAAGTGAGTTGCAGGCCCTGTCGATACAGGAACCTTATCGAATATTCACTATGGATAGCATTACACTGAAACTAGATCAGTCCTTTCTTCCTAAAGTGGTCTCAGATTTTCACAGGGATCAGGATATTGTGCTACCCTCATTCTGCCCAAACCTCTCCAACCTTAAGGAAGAGACCTTTAACACCCTTGTCGTCCGCAGGATGGTTCTATCTTACTTACGACAGACTGAAGCCTGGCTAATCGATCAAAATGTATTCATCCAGTTCTCAGGCCGGAACAAAGGCAAGAAGGCGGCACAGAACACAATCGTGAATTGGATCAAACAGTCTATTTGCCTGGCTTTCTCATCACAGAAACTTGATCCACCTGCATCTCTGAAGGCACATTCTACCCGGGTGATTGCAACATCGTGGGCAGAGGGGGAATGCTTCATTTGCAGAGCCGACACTTGGTCGTACATCCACACGTTCACCAGACGTTACAAGCTAAATTTCAATAGGGACTTAACATTTGGCAGACAAGTTGTGCAAGCTGTGATCCCTCCCTAGAGAAATTAGCTGTTGGTATTACTCTGAAATGGCTGTCGTGGAAGGTGACTAGAGAAAATAGAATTTGTCTTACCGGTAATTCGGTTTCTAGGAACCTTCCACGACAGCACTAATTTCCCTCCCTATCTGATATTTTTTCTTATTGGATGATTCCTGCATTTTTCGTGGTAATTATACATGCTAGTGTCCAGGAAAACACTGGTGGTTGCAGGAAGGGGAGGGGTATTTAAGCTCTTTGTGTTCCTGTACCCTATTAGGGCAGGGAAGACCACCTCCGAAGATGCTGTCATGGAAGGTTCCTAGAAACCAAATTACCGGTAAGACTAATTCTATTTTGGACGGATCCGGGAAAAAAACGGATGAAACGTGTGGCCATCAGGTGCTAATCCAGCGCGAATACAACTCTATGAGAAAAAAACGGATCCAGCGTAAAAAAAAGACAGATCTGTTTTTTTCAAAACTTGCCGGATTGTGCCTGAAACACCTGATGTGTGAAAGTAGACTTGGATATTCATTTATTTCCAGTTCAGACAGAAATAACTCAGTGTGTATAAAGACCGCGATACTCAGACTGACCGCAGGTATCTGGCTTCAAACTTATAGCTTCTTAGATACAGTGGGGCAAAAAAGTATTTAGTCAGTCAGCAATAGTGCAAGTTCCACCACTTAAAAAGATGAGAGGCGTCTGTAATTTACATCATAGGTAGACCTCAACTATGGGAGACAAACTGAGAAAAAAAAATCCAGAAAATCACATTGTCTGTTTTTTTATCATTTTATTTGCATATTATGGTGGAAAATAAGTATTTGGTCAGAAACAAAATTTCATCTCAATACTTTGTAATATATCCTTTGTTGGCAATGACAGAGGTCAAACCTTTTTCTGTAAGTCTTCACAAGGTTGCCACACACTGTTGTTGGTATGTTGGCCCATTCCTCCATGCAGATCTCCTCTAGAGCAGTGATGTTTTTGGCTTTTTGCTTGGCAACACGGACTTTCAACTCCCTCCAAAGGTTTTCTATAGGGTTGAGATCTGGAGACTGGCTAGGCCACTCCAGGACCTTGAAATGCTTCTTACGAAGCCACTCCTTCGTTGCCCTGGCGGTGTGCTTTGGATTATTGTCATGTTGAAAGACCCAGCCACGTTTCATCTTCAAAGCCCTTGCTGATGGAAGGAGGTTTGCACTCAAAATCTCACGATACATGGCCCCATTCATTCTTTCATGTACCCGGATCAGTCGTCCTGGCCCCTTTGCAGAGAAACAGCCCCAAAGCATGATGTTTCCACCACCATGCTTTACAGTAGGTATGGTGTTTGATGGTTGCAACTCAGTATTCTTTTTCCTCCAAACACGACAAGTTGTGTTTCTACCAAACAGTTCCAGTTTGGTTTCATCAGACCATTGGACATTCTCCCAAAACTCCTCTGGATCATCCAAATGCTCTCTAGCAAACTTCAGACGGGCCCGGACATGTACTGGCTTAAGCAGTGGGACATGTCTGGCACTGCAGGATCTGAGTCCATGGTGGCGTAGTGTGTTACTTATGGTAGGCCTTGTTACATTGGTCCAAGCTCTCTGCAGTTCATTCACTAGGTCCCCCCGCGTGGTTCTGGGATTTTTGCTCACCGTTCTTGTGATCATTCTGACCCCACGGGGTGGGATTTTGCGTGGAGCCCCAGATCGAGGGAGATTATCAGTGGTCTTGTATGTCTTCCATTTTCTAATTATTGCTCCCACTGTTGATTTCTTCACTCCAAGCTGGTTGGCTATTGCAGATTCAGTCTTCCCAGCCTGGTGCAGGGCTACAATTTTGTTTCTGCTGTCCTTTGACAGCTCTTTGGTCTTCACCATAGTGGAGTTTGGAGTCAGACTGTTTGAGGGTGTGCACAGGTGTCTTTTTATACTGATAACAAGTTTAAACAGGTGCCATTACTACAGGTAATGAGTGGAGGAAAGAGGAGACTCTTAAAGAAGAAGTTACAGGTCTGTGAGAGCCAGAAATCTTGATTGTTTGTTTCTGACCAAATACTTATTTTCCACCATAATATGCAAATAAAATGATAAAAAAACAGACAATGTGATTTTCTGGATTTTTTTTTCTCAGTTTGTCTCCCATAGTTGAGGTCTACCTATGATGTAAATTACAGACGCCTCTCATCTTTTTAAGTGGTGGAACTTGCACTATTGCTGACTGACTAAATACTTTTTTGCCCCACTGTATAAGATTGTAAAACTGGATCTCAAGACCCACTTGTATTGTGGATTGTGAATAGGCTCCTCTAAACCCAGCCTTAGGCTGTGTAGGGAAGCCACGTCTGGCTAAAACTCCCTGCTACGGCCACCAATTAGTCTACTGTAGGAGTGACTTTCCATTGTAGTATATTGTGTGCGTGTGTAAGGGGGTATTTAATTTGTTCCCTATATGAATGGTAGTTTGCAATGCATGACCAGCATTCTACTTTTCTATTACAGTGGTGGCCACACAAATTCACTCCCATAGAAGAGATTGTAGCTGTGGTCACACCTGGTTAGAGGTACTCTATTCACAATACAATATTTGGACCCCCGTTCTTGTGATCAGGGTGCCTCGAGTCATTGTACATTTGTTTCCTACAAATTGATAAATGCGGTTCATGGGTTTACATCTTTCACATATGCAGACATGCGACAGGCTTTGGTGTAGTTCTGAGAGCCAGGACATGGCGAATTGGGTCCCTACACAGTTTACATTGGTTTATCAGATTGATTGTGTGGTCAGTTGAGATGTAGTGCAAGCTATGGGATAATGAGTGTGCACATGAGAACTGCATACAGAAATAGTTGAATGTGAATGAGTAACCTAGATCATAAGTGACAGCATGTATTAAATGTTTGTTTTTATTTGCAGGATATCTTGTCTCAGATGCACCATTACAACGCTGGTATTAAACATGATGCTCTAGTTGGTCTCCGAGAAATCCTATCAGCATATCCTTCAGTGATTGACACACATATTTCTGTTATCATGAGTGAAGTCGCTGCTGTATTCACAGATAAAGATCCAGTGGTTCGATCTGCTGCCATTTCTGTCTTACAGCAATTAGCACCCATGGTCTCCCAAGAAAAACTTGCTCCTTTCTTTCCTCTTGTAAGTGCACATCTCTCCACTGCTATGACTCATATTATGATAGGTATCCAGGAGGACTCTTTAAAGATCTTTGACATCCTTTTGGAAGCTTACCCGGATCTACTGATTGATCGCAGTAACATGCTTGTGAACAACTTCTTGGAACTTATATCTCATCAGAAGAGCGCTAAAGAATTAAAAAATTCTGAAAAACCATCTGTGTGGACATTGTCTGTGAATCCTAATCGGAAGATCACCTCCCAGAAATGGAGAATAAATGTACTAAGCAAATTAAAAAAATTCTTGCAAGCATTAATTAAGCGAGCTGCAATAAGGTTTCCCAATAAAGAAGTACTTAAGGGCAACATGGATAAGCCTTTCTCTTTTCATAAAAATGTTGCTGTCTCTTGGACAGAACACGCAAATGGTGAACAGCACATCAACCTATTCAATTCAAGAGAGACTCATTCAAATATGAACACATTTTGTTTAAGGTAAGTAAGGTTTTCTCTCTCCTTTTGTTAGATTTTACAAACCGTAAATAGCTTGAGTTGTAATTTTATTCCATGTAAGTATAGGCTGTTCTGTATATGTGTGGTCATATGCCCCTGTTTGCTGCCCTTAAAAGGAACCTGTCAGTTCCCTAGAACCACCAGAAGTTGCGTCGGCATATGTAGATACACTACCTTACAGTCCCTGTATTATGGATACGAAAAAAATACCTAAATATAAACAATGGTGCACAACTCAAAATATCACATTGAGCTCCAACAGGAGACTATAGAGTACTAGATGGTGGCCTGATTCTTAAGCATCGGGTGTTCTAGAATATGCATGTCCACGTAGTATATTGCCCAGCCACGTAGTATATTGCCCAGCCACGTAGTATATTGCCCAGCCACGTAGTTCACGTAGTATATTGCCCAGTCACATAGTATATTGCCCAACCACGTAGTTCACTTAGTATATTGCCCAGTCACATAGTATATTGCCCAGCCATGTAGTATATTGCCCAGCTTGCCCAGTCACATAGTATATTGCACGGAGCCGCGTAGTATACAGCACAGAGCCGCGTAGTATACAGCACAGAGCCGCGTAGTATACAGCACAGAGCCGCGTAGTATACAGCACAGAGCCGCGTAGTATACAGCACAGAGCCGCGTAGTATGCACCATATCCCTGTTAAAAAAAAAAATAAATAAAGTGGCCGGTTCCCGATGCATGTCGCGCGGTCCGGTCTGAAGATTGCATTGCGGTCTCGCGCGATGATGACGTAGCGGTCGCGTCGCGCGGAGCGGGAAAGGCCGGTTCCTGATCCGGAGGGTGAGTATGTAACTATTTTTTTATTTTTTTTTTATTTTTAACATTAGATATTTTTACTATTCATGCTGCATAGGCAGCATGAATAGTAAAAAGTTGGTCACACAGGGTTAATAGCAGCGTTAACGGAGTGCGTTACACCTCGGTCAACGCTGCCATTAATCCTGTGTGAGCGCTGACCGGAGGGGACTATGCGGACGCTGGGCACTGACTGCGGGGAGGAAGGAGCGGCCATTTTCTTCCGGACTGTGGCCGTGGCTGATTGGTCGCGGCAGCTGTGGCAGACAGGCAGCTGCCGAGGCCAATCAGCGAATGAATAACCAAGACAGAAGGACAGACGGAAGTGACCCTTAGACAATTATATAGTAGATATGGCCGTTAAAATACCTTTTATTAAACAGAATAAATTAAAACACAATTTTCATTAAGATATTCTCAAAGGCTGCAATGCTAATTTTAATGAAAGGTAGAACTACAAAATATACAACATATTACCAAAAAGAGTTTATAATGTACCGAATAAATGCTGAGTGGAGCTATGCCACTAACAGTTAACCCCTTCACCCCCTGAGCCATTTTTTGCTCCCCTTCTTTCCAGAGCCATAACTTTTCTAATTTTCTGTCAGTATGGCCATGTGGGGGCTTATTTTTTTGCTGGACGAGTTGTAGTTTTGAACAATACCATTGGTTTTACCATGTCGTGTAACAGAAAGCGGGGAAAAAAAGTGTAATAAAACTGCAAAAAAAAAGGCGCAATCCCACACTTGGTTTTTGTTTTGGCTTTTTTGCTGAGTTCACTAAATGCTAAAACTGAGGTACCATTATGATTCTCCAGGCCATTACAAGTTCATAGACACCAAAAATGTCTAGGTTCTCTTTTTATCTAAGTGGTAAAAAAAAAATTGCCCAATTTATTCATACCATTTTGGTGCAGATACGTTCTTTTGATCGCCCGTTATTGCATTTTAATGCAATGTCTCGGCAACCAAAACGTATTTTTGTCGTTAAGATTTTTTTCTCGCTACACCATTTAGCGATCAGGTTAATCATTCTTTTTTTTTTCCTTTTTTTTCTTCTTCTTGATCAGGCGATTCTTAATCCGGCGATACCAAATATTTGTAGGTTTGATTTTTTTTTTTAAGTTTCATTTTGACTGGGGCAAAAGGGGGGTAATTTGAACTTTTTATATATATTTTTTTTTTATTTTTAAACACTTTTTTTAAAATTTATTTTGGCATGCTTCAATAGCTTCCATGGGAGGCTATAAGCATGCACTACTCGATCGCCTCTGCTACATGGAGGTGCTGCATGAGCCCCAACGCACGTTTCGTGGTGTCACTTCCTCATATCTCCTGAGGAAGTGACACCACCAAACCTGCATTAGGGCAGCAGGAGTATCTACATCTCAACTGAGTCACTAACGTAAGTGTTAACTGCTTTTTTCCCTTCCCTCATGACAGCACACCCAAGAGAGGGGTTCTGCCCAATCAGGACCGGAACCCTACTGAAAAATAAAAGGGCGGTACCTCTCCATCGCTTCAGTTGGGTTTCCTGTCCTGTCAGGGACTCTTGTGCTAAACACGGCATTTTTTTCTCTACTTACCCACTCCTGTCGCAGCGTGGAAGAACAGGCAGGGCCTGTGCGCTGGACCTCGGGTGCTGGAAGCTCCGTCCGCGGATCCTCTGAGCCTCAGCGTCGGTGTAGCAGAGTCGGGTGCCTGGGTTCCTCCGTGGCTGCCGCGCCGCCCTCTCCCCTGTGCCGGCGTCCGGGGGGGGGAATCGCTTCCGGGTCGCGCGGACTCGCCCACTCCCAGCGTGCCTTGTGCGTGACGTTGGGGGCGGGTGCCGGATTCAAGATGGCAGCGCCCATGAACAAAACGCCGGCCGGCAAAAGTTACTCCGGCGGTGTGGCAGAGGAGAGGAGGGGCAACCATTGGGCATCGGAGGAGGCGGGGAGTGCAGTGGATCCCTCCTAAAGTGGGATGGCCACAGAAGACACACTCATGCCCACAACTTCATCATGGAAGTGGGGCAGCGTGAGCAGGCAGCCGTCGCAGCAGCAGCAGCTCTCGCCAGATACCTTGCCGAGCCACCAGCATACCAGGATAAGTAGCCGCTCGAGTGGTGGGAGCAGCAGTCATCCTGTCAGCAAAACTCCTCGGCATCCAGAAGGGACGCTGTACGTGCATCTTTCCAGCCTCCAAAACCGGTACCCTTGACTGTCAGTGGTGGTGAGTGATCTACGTGAATATCACTCTTATGGTAACGGGATCCATTTTTTTCTGCTTGATCACTAGGGGTCGAGGAAGTCTAGCGGTAAATCAAAGAACAAAGACGCGCTTGCAGTTCAGTGGCAGAATGATCTCTGTTCTAACTGCATAAATAAGACTATACAAAAAGAAACCCCTAATTTTGCCACTAGCCTTAAGGCCATAATACAGGCAGAAATAAGACTCCTTAAATATATCCCTTAAAGGGACAGTCACCTGAATTTGGAGGGAACAATATTCAGCCATGGAGGCGGGGTTTTGGGGTTTTTGATTCACCCTTTCCTTACCCGCTGGCTGCATGCTGGCTGCAATATTGGATTGAAGTTCATTCTCTGTCCCCCATAGTACATGCCCTGTGCAAGGCAAGATTGCCTTGTGCAGGCATGTACTACGGAGGACAGAGAATGAACTTCACTCCACTATTGCAGCCAGCATGCAGCCAGTGGGTAAGGAAAGGGTGAATCAAACACCCAAAAACCTCGCCTCCATGGCTGAAGATTGTTCCCTCCAAATTCAGGTGACAGTGTCCCTTTAAAAAAAAAAGGAAAAGAAGCCGCGAGCTGCATACGGATTCGGAGGCCTCTACAGGACAGGAAGCTCGTTAAAGATCCTGATCTCCCTCTACCACCTCCTCCTCTCCCCAGTCCTTGGAATCCTCCTCAGACAGTGACACACTGGGTTTCCCCACTGAGGATGTAGGGACTAGTTAAAGCAGTCAGGGCTGCAATGGGCTTAAAGGGACACTGTCACCTGAATTTGGAGGGAACAATCTTCAGCCATGGAGGCGGGGTTTTTGGGTGTTTGATTCACCCTTTCCTTACCCGCTGGCTGCAATATTGGATTGAAGTTCATTCTCTGTCCTCCATAGTACACGCCAGCGCAAGGCAAGATTGCCTTGTGCAGGCATGTACTACGGACGTCCGATCACGGCGGGTGCACTGCACATGCGCCCGCCGTTTTCTTCCCAGAGGAAGATGTCGGCGACCAGGAGAAGCAGGAGGACCCAGGGACACAGGTAAATATAACAGGGTCCCCGATCCCCCTATTTCTCTGTCCTCTGATGTGCAATCACATCAGAGGACAGAGAATAAGGGTATGTGTCCACAGGCCGTTTTACATCCAGGCTAGCTGCGGATTGAACACTGCGTGGAGCCGCAGCGTTCATTCCGCAGCGTCCAGATGTTACAGCATAGTGGAGGGGATTTTATGAAATCCTGCCTCCACTATGCGTGGTAACACGCATCCGGTGGTCCTGCGATTCCGGACATGCTGCGCGTCTTTTTAGATCGCAGCATGTCAGTTTACCTTGCGGTGCCACTGCAAGGTAAACCACAGGGCTTTGTGTGGGGTGCGATGATCAATGAATTCATCTAGTGGTGCAGTAATCATGTTGACATCATGGGTGTGTCACAGCATTTTATACTATTGGGCAGCCATGCACAGAGACTTGGAAGGAACTGAGCGCTATTTGGCTATTCAATTCAATGGGTCTGTGCACATGTCGGTGTTTCCACTAAAATGTTGCTTTAGCCCCACATTTTCCATTTTCATAAGTTAACATAAAACGGACCATATAATTGGTTGTGCAATTTCTCAACGATGGCCCATATGTGGTTGGGTAAACTACTGTTTGGGCAAGCGGGAGAGCTCGTAAGGAAACCGACATTATTTGAATTTTGGATTTCAATTTTGGCTGGAATAGATTGTGAATACGATGTCACATTTGCTGAACCCCAGAGGCACCAAAAACAAGGGGGGAAAAAACACAACTGACATAATTTTAGAAACTACACCCCTTAAGTAAATCAACAAGGCATGTGGTGAGAATCTTAACCACAGGACCTTCACAGAATTTTATATCATTGGGATATAAAAATGAATTATATATACTCAAGTATAAGCCGCGGCTCCTAACTTTGCCACAAAAAACTGGGAAAACTTATTGACTCCAGTATAAGCCTAGGGTGGGAAATGCAGCAGCTACTGGTAAGTTTAAAAAATAAACAGATACCAATAAAAGTAAAATTAATTGAGACATCAATGGGTTAAATGTTTTTGATAATCCATATTGAATCAGGAGCCCCATATAATGCTCCATACAGTTCATGATGGGCCCCATCTAATGCTGCACAAAGATTAATAATGGCTCCATGTTAAAATATGCCCATATAATGCTGCACAAAGGTTAATGATGGCCCCATCAGATGCTGCATAGAATAATATGCCCCATATAATGCTGCTGCGATTACAAAAAAACAAAAAAAAACTCCACTCATCGCTGGGAGCCAGGTGCCGGTGTCCTGAGCAGGCGGTGACACCGGCGCGCTATGGGGGCCAGGTGTTGTCGCCGCTGGCTCAGGCCTCCGGCACTTACGATATTCACCTGTTCCCGTTCCACCACCACGTCATCGCGCCCTCTGACCTGAACGTCACAGCCAGAGGATGCGGAAGACAGCCCCGCGGTGGAAGGGACAAGAGAATATCACATGGCTCACCCTCCCCTGTCATACTCGCCCTCCTGGCGCAGTCTCTCCACTTCCCTGCTTCTCCTTTGTCCCGGGGCCGCAGCTCTTTCCAGTGCTGAGCGGTCACATGGTACTGCTCATTAACCCCTTCCCGACCTGTGACGCCACGTAGGCGTGACTACTATGTGGCGACATGGCAGGATCGCGCTCCTGCAGGTTGGGTGAAAAGGCTAATTGAAATTTCATCCACCCTGCAGGTACAGGAGGAGTTGTACTTGAGCCCTCCCCCGTGGCTATGATCGCTCTGATTGGCTGTTGAAAGTGAAAGTCAATCAGAGCAATCGTAATATTTCACCAATGAAAATTGTTGAAATATTACAATCCAGCCATGGCCGATGCAGCAATATTATCGACCATGGCTGTAGACCGCGATCTGCCCCCGACACCGACTGACAGCGGCTATCTGCCGCCCCTTCACTTTCCTCCCCTCCGTCTTGTCCTCCTCTCCCGTATGTCCTGTTTTCCACCCCCCCATCCTGTCTTCCACCCCCCTCGCTGTCTGATCCCACCCCCACATACCTCCCGAGTCCCGGTGTCCCTCCAGGTGTCCGTCCGTCTTCAGCGATGGGCGCTGCCATCTTCCAAAATACAGAACCCCCCCCTTTATCATCCCCATAGGTAGGGAAAATAATGAAATAAAGAAAAAATATTAATTTTTATTTTTCCATTAGGGTTAGGATTGCAATTAAGGTTAGGGTTAGAATTGGGGTTAGGGTTGCAATTAGTGTTAGGGTTAAAATTAGGCTATGTGCACACGGTGCAGCTTTGGCTGCGGATCTGCAGCAGATTGTCTGCTGCGCATTCGTAGCAGTTTTCCATCACGTTTACAGTACCATGTAAAGCTATGGAAAACCAAATCCGCTGTATCCATGGTGAGAAAAATACTGTGCGGAAACGCTGCGTTATTTTTCGCAGCATGTCAATTCTTTGTGCGGAGTCCGCAGCATTTTACCTCTGTTTTTCAATAGGAATCCGCAGATAAAATCCGCACAAAAAAACACTGGAAATCCGCAGGTAAAACGCAGTGCCTGTACCTGTGGATTTTTCAAAAGCGGTGCGGAAAAATCCACACACAAATCCGCAACGTGGGCACATAGCCTTAGGGTTGGAATTAGGGATAGGGTTGGAATTGGGGTTAAGGTTAGGGGTGTGTTGGGGTTAGGGTTAGGCTTGTGGTTAGGGTTATGGTTGGGATTAGGGTTAGGGGTGTGTTGGGGGTAGAGTTGTGGTTAGGGTTGTGATTAGGGTTATGGTTAGAGTTGCGATTAGGGCTAGGTGTGTGTTGGGGTTAGAATTGGGGGTTTCCACTGTTTAGGCACATCAGGGGGTCCCCAAATGATAAGCCGACCCGAGTATATGCCGAGACCCCTAAGTTTGCCACAAAAAACTGGGAAAACTTAATGACTCGAGTATAAGCCTAGGGTGGAAAATGCAGCAGCTACCGGTAGATGACAAAAATAAAAATGGGTACCAATAAAAGTAAAATTAATTGAGACATCAGTAGCTTAAGTGTTTTGAATATCCATATTGAATCAGGAGCCCCATATAATGCTCCATACAGTTTATGATGGGCCCCATAAGATGCTCCATATTAAAATATGCCCCATACAATGCTGCACAAATGCTGATTATGGCCCCATAAGATGCACCATAGACACATTTGCCCCGTATAATGCTGCACATGCCCCCATAAGATGCTCCATAGAGATATTTGCCCCCATATAATGCTGCACATGGCCCCATAAGATGCTCCATAGAGATATTTGCCCCATATAATGCTGCACATGGCCCCATAAGATGTTCCATAGAGATATTTGCCCCCATATAACACTGCATATGGCCCCATAAGATGCTCCATAGAGATATTTACCCCACATGCTGTTGCTGCGATTAAAAAAAAAAAAATCACATACTCACCTCTTGTTGCTCAGGCCCCCGACACTTGCTATACTCACCTTTCCCGTTCCACCGCTGAGAGCCGCTGCGTCTTCCGCATCCTCTGCACTGACTGTTCAGGCAGAGGGCGGCGCGCACACTAATCGCGTCATCGCGCCATCTGACCTGAGCATCACTGCAGAGGACGCGGAACATGGAGCGGTGCCGATGGTGGAACGTGGGACAGGTGAATATAGCGGAATGCCCCCGTTATACTCACCTGCTCCTGGCGCGGTCCCTGCAGGTCCCATGTTCTCCAGGCGCTGACGGCTTCTTCCTGTATTGAATGGTCACATGGTACCGCTCATTACAGTAATGAATATGCGGCTTCACCCCTATGGGAGTGGAGTCGGGTCCATATTCATTACTGTACTGAGCAGTACGAAGTGATCTCTCAATACAGGAAGAAGCTGTCAGCGCCCGGAAAACCACGGACCGCACCAGGAGCAGGTGAGTATCATTAGACAGCTGCCCTCCCCCTTCCCTGCCGACCCCTGGGAATGAATCGAGTGTAAGCCGAGAGGGGCAATTTCAGCCTAAAAAATGGGCTGAAATTCTCAGCTTATACTCGAGTATATAAGCTACCGTATATACTCGAGTATAAGCCGACCCGAGTATAAGCCGACCCCCCTAATTTTGCCACAAAAAACTGGGAAAACTTATTGACTCGAGTATAAGTTTAGGGTGGAAATGCAGCATTTACCGGTGAATTTCAAAAATAAAAATAGATCATTATTTCCCCATAGCTGTGCCATATAGTGCTCTGCACCGTTCATTATTTCCCCATATCTGTGCCATATAGTGCTCTGCACCGTTCATATTGCCCCATATCTGTGCCCCATATACTGTATGCTCTGCACCGTTCATATTGCCCCATATCTGTGCCCCATATATGCTCTGCACTGTTCATATTGCCCCATATCTGTGCCCCATATACTGTATGCTCTGCACCGTTCATATTGCCCCATATCTGTGCCCCATATATGCTCTGCACCGTTCATATTGCCCCATATCTGTGCCCCATATACTGTATGCTCTGCACCGTTCATATTGCCCCATATCTGTGCCATATAGTGCTCTGCACCGTTCATATTGCCCCATATCTGTGCCCCATATACTGTATGCTCTGCACCGTTCATATTGCACCATATCTGTGCCCCATATATGCTCTGCACCGTTCATATTGCCCCATATCTGTGCCATATAGCGCTCTGCACCGTTCATATTGCCCCATATCTGTGCCCCATATAGTGCTCTGCACTGTTCATTTTTGTCCCATAGCTGTGCCCCATACAGTGCTCTGCACCGTTCATATTTCCCCATAGCTGTGCCCCAGTGCCCCATATAGTGCTCTGCACCATTCATATTTCCCCATAGATGCTCCACATAAATCTCTGCCGCTGCTGCTGCAATAAAAAAAAAAAATGCCATACTCACCTCTCTTGATTGCAGCTACCAGCGTCCCGTCTCGGCGTCTCTCCGCTCTGACTGATCAGGCAGAGGGCGCCGCGCACACTATATGCGTCATGGCCCCCTCTGACCTGCACAGTCAGAGCGCAGATAGACGCCGGGAAGATGGAGCGACGCCCGGCGGCTGGAACGGGGACAGGTAAATATGACATACTTACCTAGTCCCAGCGATCCTGGCGCTCCCCGCCTGTCCCACTGTCTTCTGTGCTGCAGCCTCTTCCTCTATCAGCGGTCACCGGCACCGCTGATTAGAGAAATGAATAGGCGGCTCCACCCCTATGGGAGATGGAGCCGCCTATTCATTTCTCTAATGAGCGGTCCCACGTGACCGCTGAAGAGGGGAAGAAGCTGCAGCACAGAAGACCGTGGGACAGGCAGGGGGAGTGCCAGGATCGCTGGGACTAGGTAAGTATGCCTCAGCGCCCTCTCACCCGCCGACCCCACTGCTACCGTGACTCGAGTATAAGCCGAGAGGGGCACTTTCAGCCCAAAAATTTGGGCTGAAAATCTCGGCTTATACTCGAGTATATATGGTAGTTCCTTGGGAAGTCTAGTTTCCAAAATGGGTTCACTTGTGGGGGAGCTCCAATGTTTAGGCACACAGGGGCTCTCCAAACGCGACATGGTGTCCTCCAACGATTGGAGCTAATTTTTCATTCAATAAGTCGAATGGCGCTCCTTCCCTTCCAAGCCTTGCCGTGTGCCCAAACAGTGGTTTACCCCCACATGTGAAGTATCGATGTACTCAGAAGAAATTAACCAACAAATTTTGGGATCCATTTTATCCTGTTTCCCATGTGAAAATGAAAAAATTGAGGCTAAAAATTTTTTTGTGGGAGAAAAAAAACACTTTAATTATTATGGATCAATTTGTGAAGCACCTGGAGGGTTCAAAGTGCTCACTATGCATCTAGATAAGTTCCTTTGGGGGGTTTAGTTTCCAAAATCGGTTCACTTGTTGGGGAGCTCCAATGTTTAGGCACACAGGGGCTCTCCAAACGTGACATGGTGTCCGCTAAAGATTGGAGCCAATTTTTCATTCAAAAAGTCAAATGGCGCTCCTTCCCTTCTGAGCAGTGTCGTGCGCACAAACAGTGGTTTACCCCCACATATGGGGTATCTGCGTAGTCAGGACAAATTGTACAATAACTTTCGGGGTCCAGTTTCTCCTTTTACCCTTGGGAACATAAAAAAATTGTTGCTAAAATATCATTTTTGTGACAAAAAATTTAAATGTTCATTTTTTCCTTCCATGTTGCTTCTGCTGCTGTGAAACACCTGAAGGGTTAATAAACTTTGCTCTTCCACTTAATAAAAGTTTGCTCTTCCGTTTGAAGATATGGGGTACACTTAAAGACCCCCTAGACAAAAAATCTGACACCCTTCTGAAAGGTGCCTGGGAATAAGCAGGGGGAAATCTTAAGCCAGCTATTGCTGCAACATGTACATCCAGATCTCTCATGGTCTGGGTGGATCAACTTGAGAAACAGCTGAGGGATGTGACATCAAGGAGTAAAATCCTAGAAACCTTACCCGTGATAAGAGGAGCGGCAGCATTCCTGTCGGAATCCTCGGCAGTTTCAGTCCGTTTATCATCAAAAACGGCAGCTCTCTGGAACACAGCCAGGAGAACCTTATGGCTCAAAAGCTGGCCTGGAGATCTGCAAACAAAGCTTAAATTATGCTCAATTCCCTGTGAGGGTAAATACTTGTTCGGAGAAACCCTGGATGATATACTCCAAAAAGCAGGAGATAAAAAGAAGAGATTCCCGAACCTAGGGCCGACATCATTCCAACGGCCCTTTCGGAATAAGAAATTTTTTCGGAAAAAGCGTCCAAGAGAACAAAATAGATGGGAGGAAGGACGAAGAAAAGACAGAGGATTTATCTTCGGCAACCCTTGCCGCGATAAAAAAAAATCCCCTAAGGCTATTTGCACACGTTCAGGTTTTTTCACGTTTTTTTGTGTTTTTTCGCGGTAAAAACGCTATAAAAACTCATTAAAAACGCATACATTATGCATCCTATCATTTAGAATGCATTCTGCATGTTTTGTGCACATGATGCGTTTTTTTTCCCACGGAAAAAAACGCATCGCGGTAAAAAAAGCAGCATGTTCATTAATTTTGTGGATTTTCTGCGTTTTTCCCGCTATTCTATGCATTTGGGAAAAAAAGCGTCAAAAACACGGTAAAATCTCTGTAAAAAACGCATGCGGATTTGTGGCATAAATGTCCGTTTTTTTGGTCCGGAACATTTCTGCAAGAAATCCTGACATGTGCACATACCCTAAGTGACTGTCTTCCCAGGGTGGGAGGAAGATGATCTCTTTTCCTCCCGGCCTGGGAGAAAATATCAAACAGTCCTTGGATTCTACATCTAGTCGGGTTGGGGTTAAAGATAGACCCCTGAGAACTACGTCATAACTCCTCTAAGATCCTCAGCAAGGGAACAAGAGGCGATAAAAAAATGAAGTCTTAGATCTAGTAAAAAAAAAAAAAAGCGGTCTTAAAGCTCATTCCACCTCACGAAAAGGGGAAGGGGGTTTTACTCTCCACTATTCCTAGTAACAAAACTGGATGGTACATATCGCACAATAATAAAGCTACGGAAATTAAACAACTATGTCAGGAACCTAAAATTCAAAATGGAATCAATAAGATCCACCATCAGAATACTGTTTCCAGGATGCTTTATGACCGTATTAGACCTCAGAGATGCACATTATCATGTACCTGTCCACAAGGAATATTGGAAATTCCTCAGGCTGACAGTCCTCGTAAATAGGGAAGTCAAAGAATTCCAATACAGAACTCTTCCGTTCAGAATATCAATACCCTTCCCCCCCCCCCCCGAGTGTTCACAAAATTAATAGCAGAAGTAATGGCCCATTTGAAAGAACAGGACATGCTAATAATTCCATACTTGGATGACCTGCTGATAAGATTCTCAGCCCACAACTGCGTACTTCAAAGAAACAGAGTAATGACAACCCTTGAAAACCTAGGTTGGCTCCTAAACTTAAAAAAAAATCAAGATTGGAACCCAGAAGGGTCCAAGAGTTTCTAGGCCTAACATTGCACTCGCAGAAACAAGAATGTCTTCTCCCGACGTGCAAGACACAAAATATCTTGCAGATAGTAACACAAGCCTTACGAAATCCCTCCATGACACTAAGAAAAGCAATGTCACAACTGGGCTCTCACTCTGCATGCTTACTAGCGGTACAGTGGGCACAACTGCACACAAGAGACCTCCACTGGGACATATTGGAGAATTCGTGCAAGGTGAGAGGCCGCTTAGAAAGCCAGATTACTCTAAATTCCTCTTCTACTCATTCCCTCCTTTGGTGGGTAAATGTCCACAACCTATCCAAAGGGAACCCCTGGGTTACAGAAATAGCCCATTTAATTACTACAGATGCCAGTCCCACGGGATGGGGAGCTCATATGAACAACCTAGTTTCACAGGGAACATGGGGAAATCAGGAATTAGAAGCCTCTTCAAATCAAAAAGAATTATGGGCTGTGGGTCAGGCTCTCTCCTTTTTCCTACCCCATCTACAAGGTCATCACGTCCGCATATTCTCGGACAACCAGGTGACTGTGGCTTATATAAACCATCAGGGGGGTACCAGGTCCTGGACTCTGATGAACACCTCCTCAAGGATCCTCAAATTAGAGGAGGAGAACCCTCTATCTCTCTCGGAACTACACATTCGAGAGGTAGAAAATCAAAAAGCCGATAGTCGTACTAAACTAAGGCAGGGCGAGTGGGTCCTGAATCAATCCATCTTTCAAAACATAACAAAGATATGGGGAACCCCAGAGATAGATCTGTTTGCCGATCACAGAAGCAAAAAGTGGACATTTTTTGCTCTCATATGCCCAGGGGAAATCCTCAAGTACTAGATGCCTTCATGCTTCCATGGACTCAGAACCTCACATACGCCTTTCCCCTGATCATCCTTATAACAGCAGTGATACGGAAAGTCAAAGGACAAGGCAAGAATACTAATAGCTCAATTCTGGCCCAAGAGAACCTGGTTCTCTTGGCTGAGGATACTATCCATCACAGACCCTTGGGTACTACCGGATATTCCGGATCTTCTGTCCCAGGGACCAGTCTTACACCCTCAAGCATCAAACCTCCATTTAATAGCATGGAATATGAAAGGTCGCTGCTAAGGGAAAGAGGGTTCTCAGAAGAGCTGATCTCTACACTGCAAAAAAGTTGAAAACCAGTTACTACTAGAACTTACAGCAAAACCTGGAAGAAGTTCCAATCAACCTCCAAAGTAAAGATCCAGGAGGGAGCTTCAACTACAGAAATACTTGAATTCCTACAAAAAGGTCTAGAGAAGGGCCTAGCAGTAAGCACCTTTTAAAAGTACAGATAGCGGCTTCAGGTACACTTTATAATTAGGACATTGCAGACAACCCTTGGTTCATCAGAGCCACAACGAGGTCTAAACCATTTGTCAGTAGAAAACTGCCATCTTGGGATCTGAATCAGCCCTGGTGGGACCACCATTTGAACCAATTAACACAGCCTCTCTTAAAACATTATCCTTGAAAACCATACTCCTTGTAGCCTTAACATCGGCCCGTAGAGTGGGTGACAGTCAAGCCCTATCGGCAGCACCCCCATTTACGAAGATTCTAGATGATGGGATTATATTAAAACCTGACCCAGCATATTTGCCTTAATTGGCATCTCAGTACCACGGGTCCCAAGAGGTAGTCCTTCCTTTTGCCCAAATCCTAGAAATAGTAAAGAGGAGGAATTCCACACTCTAGATGTCAAAAGATGCTTAGTCCAGTACCTAGAATCCACCAAGAGCTTTTGGAAGGAAAGATCGCTTTGTCTGCTTTCAGGGACCAAGGAGGGGTCTTAAAGCATCCAAGGGCACCCTGGCAAGGTGGATAAAGGAAGCCATGAACCTGGCTTACTCATCCACGGGGAACACAATCCCGAATGGTCTAAAAGCTCATTCTACAAGGGCTATAGCGACCTCATGGGCAGAGAGGTCAGAGGTATCTATAGAACAAATCTGTAAGGCGGCCACCTGGTCATCACCTTCGACCTTCTTTAGGCACTATAGATTAGATTTGTACTCTACATCTGATTTGGCCTTTGGTAAAAAAGTCCTTCAGGCCATGGTCCCTCCCTAAAGCTTCCATTCTCTGAAATTCTCTCCGTGGTGCTGTTATGGGAGACTGAGAAAGTCAGCTACTCACCGATAACTGTGCTGCTCAGAGCCCATGACAGCACCCGCTTATTCCCTCCCATCACGAGTGCGGTGAGCACATTTTTATGAACATAGTATAATCCAATATAGGCACGGTGTTCCTTCTCTGATAAGAAATACTATGTATGTATGTGTGTGTGTATTTGTATATATGTTGTTGTCACTAATCTGGAGGTCATCCGATGCCCTTTAAACCAACTGATGCGAGGAAGAGGTACCGCCCTTTTATCTGTAGGTTTCCTGTCCCTGAAGAGCTGATCCCCTCTCTCCGTGGTGCTGTCATGGGCTCTGAGAAGCACTGTTATCTGTGAGTAACTATGACTTTTTGATACAAAAACCGGATGGTTCCTGGAGAACCATAGTCAACCTGAAAAAGCTCAATCAATCGGTAGAGAGTTGCTCCTTCAAGATGGAGTCTATCAACACGACTACTAAAATCCTGATCCAACACTGCTTTATGGCAGTGATGGAGTTAAAAGATGCTTATTACCATGTCCCAATGCATCAGGAATATCGCAAGTACTTGAGGGTAGCGCTCTATATTCAAGGTCAGATCAAACATTACCAATATACCGTCATGGCCAAAAGTATTGACACCCCTGCAATTCTGTCAAATAATACTCGGTTTCTTCCTGAAAATGATTGCAAACACAAATTATTTGGTATTATCCTCATTTAATTTGTCTTAAATGAAAAAAACACAAAAGAGAATGAAGCAAAAAGCAAATATTGATCACTTCACACAAAACTCCAAAAATGGGCCAGACAAAAGTATTGGCACCCTCAGCCTAATACTTAGTTGCACAACCTTTAGCCAAAATAACTGCGACCAACCGTTTCCGGTAACCATCAATGAGTTTCTTACAATGCTCTGCTGGAATTTTAGACCATTCTTCTTTGGCAAACTGCTCCAGGTCCCTGATATTTGAAGGGTGCCTTCTCCAAACTGCCATTTTTAGATCTCTCCACAGCTGTTCTTTGGGAATCTGGTCTGGATTCATTGCTTGCCACCTTAGAAGTCTCCAGTGCTTTCTCTCAAACCATTTTCTAGTGCTTTTTGAAGTGTGTTTTGGGTCATTGCCCTGCTGGAAGACCCATGACCTCTGAGGGAGACCCAGCTTTCTCACACGGGGCCCTACATTATGCTGCAAAATTTGTTGGTAGTCTTCAGACTTCATAATGCCATGCACACAGTCAAGCAGTCCAGTGCCAGAGGCAGCAAAGCAACCCAAAACATCAGGGAACCTCCGCCATGTTTGACTGTAGGGACCGTGTTCTTTTCTTTGAATGCCTTTTTTTCTCCTGTAAACTCTGTTGATGCCTTTGCCCAAAAAGCTCTACTTTTGTCTCATCTGACCAGAGAACATTCTTCCAAAATGTTTTAGGCTTTTTCAGGTAAGTTTTGGCAAACTCAAGCCTGGTTTTTTTATGTCTCGGGGTAAGAAGTGGGGTCTTCCTGGGTCTCCTACCGTACAGTCCCTTTTCATTCAGACACCGATGGATAGTACGGGTTGACACTGTTGTACCCTCGGACTGCAGGGCAGCTTGAACTTGTTTGGATGTTAGTCGAGGTTCTTTATCCAACATCCTTGTCAATTTTTATTTTCCGTCCACATGTAGGGAGGTTAGCCACAGTGCCATGGGCTTTAAACTTCTTGATGACACTGCGCACGGTAGACACAGGAACATTCAGGTCTTTGGAGATGGACTTGTAGCCTTGAGATTGCTCATGCTTCCTCACAATTTGGTTTCTCAAGTCCTCAGACAGTTCTTTGGTCTTTCTTTTCTCCATGCTCAATGTGGTACACACAAGGACACAGGACAGAGGTTGAGTCAACTTTAATCCATGTCAACTGGCTGCAAGTGTGATTTAGTTATTGCCAACACCTGTTAGGTGCCACAGGTAAGTTACAGGTGCTGTTAATTACACAAATTAGACAAGCATCACATGATTTTTCGAACAGTGCCAATACTTTTGTCCAGCCCCCTTTTTTATGTTTGGTGTGGAATTATATCTAATTTGGCTTTAGGACAATTATTTTTGTGTTTTTTCATTTAAGACAAATTAAAGGAAGATGATAATACCAAAGAATGTGTTTGCAATCATTTTCAGGAAGAAACTGAGTATTATCTGACAGAATTGCAGGGGTGTCAATACTTTTGGCCATGACTGTACAGGCCTTCCATTCGGTCTGTCTACAGCTCCCAGTGTCTTCACCAAAGTGATGGTAAAGGTAATGTCATACCTTCGTTCCTGCGACGTAGTGATTGTCCCTTACCTGGATGACTTCCTTGTTGTAGGGAGGTCAAAGGCCCACTGCACCCACAAGGTAACAGAAGTAACGTCAACTCTAATAGAGCTGGGATGGATAATTAATAAATACCCCCAAATCAAGATTAGTACCAGTAAAAGTGCAATCCTTGCTAGGGTTAATACTGGACTCCGAGCGACATCTCTGCCTCCTGCCAGAGAACAAGGTAGCCAAGATAAAGAACCTGGCTCTTAAAGCAATACATCAGCCAGCAATGACCCTAAGAAAACCAATGTCCCTACTAGGCTCATTAACATCATGCAATACCGGCTGTAAGATGGGCACAATTTCACCTGAGACAGCTGCAGTGTGAAGTTCTGTCAGCACAGAAACTATTAAAAGGGCATTTAGAAGGAAATCTATATCTTTCTTTGGGCGTAAGATTCCCTAATCTTGTGCACTGTGAAGGGTGTACTGTGAAGGAACATCTGACATTGGGAGTCCAGTGGCAGAAACCAGTCGAGGACATCATCACGACCAACGCAAGCGGTAGAGGTTGGGGAGCACACCTGAGATCCCACTCAGTACAAGGAACCTAGTCCTTGCTAGAAAGGAATCACTGTTAGAACGAGGAAGAACTATGGGCAGTGGAGAAGGCCTTGAGACATTTTCTCCCCTTGTTTCGGGGCCGCCATACTCGGGTCATGACGGACAATCGAGCAGTGGTGGCTTATATCAACCATCGGGGGGGCGAGGTCCCGGGGCCTCATGGAGGTGTCTAATCTATGGTTTCAGCCTTGGAGGCCCTATATAACTGCAACCTAGCATCAAATAGGTGGGTTTCCCGGTTCATAAGGCCTGTAGTAGATCTAGGCCGGTCATTATGCCAAAAATCCCTACCTGGGATCTGAATCTAGTCTGAGGCCTTAACCAGAGACCCCTTTGAGCCTTAACAGGAGTTGTCACCAAAGTTACTCTAAAAACAGTGCTTCTGGTAGCCAGAACATCGGTCCTTAGGGTGGGTGATTTACAGGCACTGTCTACAGTACAGACCAAAAGTTTGGACACACCTTCTCATTTAAAGATTTTTCTGTATTTTCATGACTATGAAAATTGTATATTCACATTGAAGGCATCAAGACTGTGAATTAACACATGTGGAATTATATACTTCACAAAAAAGTGTGAAACAACTGAAATGGTCTTATATTCTAGGTTCTCTTCTTGGCATTCTCTTGATGAGGTAATCACCGGAAATGGTCTTCCAACAATCTTCCCAGAGATGCTTAGCACTTGTTGGCCCTTTTGCCTTCACTCTGCGGTCCAGCTCACCCCAAACCATCTTGATTGGGTTCAGGTCTGGTGACTGTGGAGGCCAGGTCATCTGGCGTAGCACCCCATCACTCTCCTTCTTAATCAAATAGCCCTTACACAGCCTGGAGGTGTTTGGGGTCATTGTCCTGTTGAAAAATAAATGATGATCCAACTAAACGCAAACCGGATGGAATAGCATGCCGCTGCAAGATGCTGTGGTAGCCATGCTTGTTCACTATGCCTTCAATTTTGAATAAATCCCCAACAGTGTCACCAGCAAAGCACCCCACACCATCACACCTCCTCCTCCATGCTTTACGGTGGGAACCAGGCATGTAGAGTCTATCCGTTCACCTTTTCTGCGTCGCATAAAGACACGGTGGTTGGAACCAAAGATCTCAAATTTGGACTTCTCAGACCAAAGCACATATTTCCATTGGTCTAATGTCCATTCCTTGTGTTCTTTAGCCCAAACAAGTCTCTTCTGCTTGTTGCCTGTCCTTAGCAGTGGTTTCCTAGCTGCTATTTTACCATTGAAGGCCTGCTGCACAAAGTCTCCTCTTAACAGTTGTTGTAGAGATGTGTCTACTGCTAGAACTCTGCGGTATTGACCTGGTCTCTAATCTGAGCTGCTGTTAACCTGCGATTTCTGAGGCTGGTAACTCAGATAAACTTATCCTCAGAAGCAGAGGTGACTCTTGGTCTTCCTTTTCTGGGGCGGTCCCCATGTGAGCCAGTTTCTTTGTAGCGCTTGATGGTTTTTGCCACTGCACTTGGGGACACTTTCAAAGTTTTCCCAATTTTTCTGATTGACTGACCTTCATTTCTTAATAATGATAATAATGATGGCCACTCGTTTTTCTTTACTTGGCTGCTTTTTTCTTTCCATAATACAAATTCTAACAGTCTATTCAGTAGGACCATCAGCTGTGTATCTACCAGACTTCTGCACAACACATCTGATGGTCCCAACCCCATTTATAAGGCAAGAAATCTCACTTATTAAACCTGACAGGGCACACCTGTGAAGTGAAAACCATTCCCGGTGACTACCTTTTGAAGCTCATCAAGAGAATGCCAAGAGCGTGCAAAGCAGTCATCAAAGCAAAAGGTGGCTACTTTGAAGAACCTAGAATATAAGTATTTGAGGGGACAGTACAAAGACCTTTCTGATCTTTTTTTTATCATAGACCTGAGACAGGGACAAGGGGGCATCCTCTACGTTTGGAGGAAAAAAGGTTTAATCATAACAGACGCGGATTCTTTACCGTAAGAGCAGTGAGACTATGGAACGCTCTGCCTTATGATGTTGTAATGAGTGATTCATTACTTAAATTTAAGAGTGGACTGGATGCCGTTCTGGAAAAGTATAATGTTACAGGGTATATATACTAGATTCCTTGATAGGGCGTTGATCCAGGGAACTATTCTGATTGCCGTATGTGGAGTCGGGAAGAAATTTTTTTCCCCCCAATGTGGAGCTTACTCTTTGCCACATGGGTGTTTTTGCCTTCCTCTGGATCAACATGTTAGGGCATGTTAGGTTAGGCTATGGGTTGATCTAGATGGACTTATAGTCTTCCTTCAACCTTAATTACTATGTTACATAATTTCAGTTTAACACTTTTTTGTTAAGTACTGTATATAATTCCACGTGTTAATTCATAGTTTTGATGCCTTCAGTGTGAATGTAAAATTTTCATAGTCATGGAAGTACAGAAAAATCTTTAAATGAGAAGGTGTCCAAACTCTTGGTCTGTACTGTATATGCCCTTCATATACCCAAATTTTCGAAGACAGAATAGTTCTAAGACCAGTTCCGGCTTATCTCCCCAAGGTAGTCCTTAAATTCCATAGAAGTCAGGAGATTACTTCACCATCATTTTGCAATAATCCTAGAAATTTTGGGGAACAAAAGTACCATACGTTAGACGTAAGGAGGTCTAGCTACTATATAATTTTCTAAGGATCACTTCCGTCTTTGTTTGTCACGGAAATCCCGCTGCAGTCAGTGCCCCCTCCTTACACCCCCACCCCAGTCAGCGCCCACATAGCGTTAACCGGACTGCCTTACAGGTCATGGCATAACGCGGTGTAAAGCAGTCCGTTAACGCTGCCATTAACACTCTGTGTGACTAACTTTTTACTATTGACGCTGCCTATGCAGCATCAATAGTAAAAACATTATATATAGAAGAACCAGTAGCGCTTCTAACCTTAAAGAACCCGCAGCAGGTAATGATACAATTCCACCCTTTTGTATCGTGGTCTATAGAGATACTGAATAAAGTTATACCTGCGCTGAGTAAAAGAATCCTCCGTACCCTGCGACCTTATGTTACCCAAAAGGAAGTGTGCAAGTTACCAGACATTAAAAAATAACCGCAATGTGGATAAAGGTCCTGCTATATGAAATGCCAGGAACGTCGTATTTCAGAATAAATGAATGTGGCAAGTTTTTACCTTTGTTGGTAATAATTATGGCTTGCAGGCTCCTTGTAGTGATCTTGCTGAACTGTATCCGCTATGTCCGTGATTCCGGTAGTTATCTTCAGGTAGAGCTGCTATGGGCGCTGCCCCGGCCGGCGGCAGAACGCTCCAAGCCTGCCTACCACGCGGAATGAATGAACGCTGGAGTAGCCGCTAGGTTCTTTGCCGGAGCAGGACCTTCCGTGACGTCACGATCACGTGGGTATACACGTGACTGGGCTAGGGAAAGCGGAGAGGACCAAATCCTACGCGTTTCGGAACTACCGTGTTCCTTCTTCAGAGATGGTCCATGATAGCAACCCCGCATCTTAAATACCCTCCAGCGCTCTGAAATTGCCATTAATCAGTAAAAGCAAACAGCTCTATTTCGCTGTTCAGACCCTTTGGGGCCAATGTATCTAATTCGAAAATCATTTTGATTTCTTCTCTAGACATTTGTTTGATGTAATCACCTTTTCTCCAACTCTTATGTACGATTTTCAGACCTGTAATACACGTACCCCTGAGTGAGCCCCCGTGATGAGTTAAAATATGTTTAGATAATGGGTGGCCTTGAAATTTTTTCTTTATGTTCCTTAGATGTTCATTTATCCTCACATACAGGGGGCGCTTCGTCCTCCCGACGTATATCTTATCGCAGGGGCACCTGATTGCATAAATCACCCCTTCAGTCTTGCAGGAGATGTAATCCTTGATGCGCCAATTAGTAGTAACATTTGACAACAGAAATTGTTTTTTGGTGTTTAGTAATTTACATGGTTTACATCTTGAGCAAGGATAAAAACCTGGTTGTTTGCAGAAAAATGGGAATGACTTAGTAGCATAAGAGTGTGGTACTGTAGGGGATATTTTATTACCCAGGTTGTTTGCCCTTCTATAAATAAATTTTGGACGATCCGGAATCTTCTCCCCAATTATTTTATCTTCTTTTAATATGTCCCAGTGTCTATTTACTATGCGTCTCAGAAGATAGGTGTTAGCATTAAACTGCGTGATAATGGGAATAATTTCAAGTGGGAATTGCTTTTCTTTTTCTTTTTTATTGTTCAAAAATTGAGTTCTAGGAATCCCACCAATTACGTCCTTAGTATTGGACAGAGAATTTTGGCTGTATCCCTTCTGCACAAATTTTTGTCAAGATATCCACTTCTTTATTAAAATCTTGTACCCTAGAACAATTTCTGTGCGAATGTATAAACTGACTGACTGAATGCTCCATACAATTCATTATTGCCCCATAGATGCTCCATATAATAGTCTTTATTTTTATATAGCCTAACATATTCCGCAGCGCTTTACTGTCACACACATTATCATCACTGTCCCCGATGGTGCTCACAATCTAAATTCCTTATCAGTATGTCTTTGGAATGTGGGAGGAAACCGGAGTGCCCGGAGGAAACCCACGCAAACACGGAGAGAACATACAAACTCTATGCAGATGTTGTCCTTGGTGGGGTTTGAACCCAGGACTCCAGCGCTGCAAGGCTGCAGTGCTATCCACTGCGCCACCGTGCGCTGTGCCATATAGAATGCTCCATACTTTTCATTATTGCCCCATAGATGCTCCATATAAAGCTGTGCCATATAGAATGCTCCATACATTTCATTATTGCCCCATAAGATGATCCATATATAGCTGTGCCATATAGAATGCTCCATACATTTAATTATTGCCCCATAAGATGATTCATATATAGCGGCGCCACATGTAATGCTGCAATAAAAAAAAAAAAAATATATATATATATATTATTGTATAAGGTCCACTTCCGTCTGTTTGTCTAACGGAAATCCCGCGTCGCTGATTGGTTGCGGTCGGCTGGGCGTGACCCATCAGCGACACGCACAGTCGGGCCGTTAATTGACCCCTCCCTACTCCCCTCCAGTCAGTGCCCCCTCCATACTCCCCTCCAGTCAGCGCTCACATAGCGTTTTAGCAGTCCGTTAAACGGACTGTTATACCGCGGTGTAACGCAGTTCGTTAACGCTGCCATTAACCCTATAAGTGTGACCAACTTTTTACTATTGCTTAGGCAGCATCAATAGTAATAACATATGATGTTAAAAGTAGTAATAAAAAAAAATCATTATATTCTCACCTTCCGGCGGACGCCACAGCCTTTTACGCTCCTCGCGACGCTCCGGTCCCAAGAATGCATTGCGGCAATGACCCCAGGTGACGTAGCAGTCTTGCGAGACCGCTACATCATCACGGGTTATTGCCGCAAGGCATTACTGGGAGCGGAGCGTCGCGAGGAGCATCGCTAAAGGCCTGGGCTGGATCTGGGGGCAGCCAGAAGGTGAGTATATAACTTTTTATTTAAATTCTTTTTTTAACAGGGATATGGTGCCCACATTTCTATATACTGTGCTGTGTTATATACTACGTGAGCTGTGTTATATACTACGTGGGCTGTGTTATATACTACGTAGGCTGTGTTATATACTACGTGGGCTGTGTTATATACTACGTGTATGTTATATCCGATCCGTCACAACCCATTGATCAACTGTTAGCTGGTCTCAAAATCTCTGGAAGTTCAGTGCATGAAGCCTGAACACCAAAGCTCTGTCAACTATGTACCAACCATTGTCTTGTAAAACCACTCGGCTTTTATAGTAGTAAACGGGAGCAGTGGTGCATTACTCACGACCAGCAATTACTCAGCTTACTAACTCTGGTATTCAGGCTCCAAACATTGTGCTTTCAGCAGATGTGAAACGTGCTACCAACTGATCGATTGTGCTACTGGGTGTTATTTCCCTGATATTAATAAATTATCTTGGGTCATTAAAAATCATAGTTATGCTGAAAAATGTAAGAAAGTCTTTGCGGGGTGGATGCCGTCAATGCATGATGGGAATGTTGGCTTGCTACCCACATGGGCTCTTACAGTGTATCTGTGCATTTTATTGTGCTTTGTTTTGTTCTTGTGCAGTAACACTGAGGCAATGCCGATAATTTTACATTTGTTTTCAGTTGTGTTAAATTCTCTCCTTCTATTATTAAGGATGATGGCAGGCGTAGCTACCAGGAAAGATGACTGTTTCTCCTCTTCATACAACTTGAAAGAGTTTATTCAAGCTGTTGTTCCAATATTGATTGAATGTTGGGTTGAGGAGGCCCCTGAAAAGATTATGGGGAATGTTTGCGAAATATCTCTGGAGCCCATAGCACACCATCTTCTACAACAGGTGCTGAGCATAATTTCTCTTCTCTGGAAGCTTGGTGAACACCAGGATGAACCACAAAAAATGGTAACTTTTTTTTTTACCTTATTTTAAATTTTTCTTTGTATTGAATATCATTGAATATCTTTGGTCTTTACACAAGTCAGACTGGATCACCTCTCCTGGTTGAGGCCCCATTCAATCGTCCGTGAGTAACGCACTTGTGATTATTCGCTACTCCTGCTGTACGTTTATAAAACTCTGTTTACAGGCTGAGTATTACTCAGCATATGCCACTACATAGCGAAGCCCGACCAAACCACGTCTGTCAGTTGACAGATGTCCTATTGCTACAGTTATGTATGTGTTGTGATACACAGAATGTGGTGTTGAAATTAAACGTTCCTGTACAGTCAGACACAGCCATTACACAGTACACAGCAGGGGCACATAAGATTAATTACAGAAACATTTTATTTAACCCCTTTAACCCCTTCATGACCCAGCCTATTTTGACCTTAAAGGGAACCTGTCACCTCAAATTGTTGGGCTATGTAAATGCCTTTTTCCTGGTCCGATGGGCGGCGTTTTGTCTTCATTTCTCCACCCCATCTGTCCCTGTTGTCCGCAATATGTTCGAGAATTAGAGTACTTATCCTCCATAGTTTGCCCGTGCGCAATGCAATCTTTGCTCGTGCACGCGCAGTATGCTTTGCCCAACTGCGGGCAAAGCCGTAAAGCATTACTGCGAAATACTTCCGGGACATAGTGCGCGGGCACATGCGCAGTAATGCTTTTCGGCTTTGCCCGCAGTTGGGCAAAGCATACTGCGCGTGCATGAGCAAAGATTGCATTGCGCACGTGTGAACTATGGAAGACAAGTACTCTAATTCTCGAACATATTGCGGTAAACCGGGACGGATAGGGTGGAGAAATGAAGACGAAATGCTGCCCATCGGACTGGAAAAAAGGCATTTACATTTCCCGCCAATTTGAGGTGACAGGTTCCCTTTAATGATCTGGCCATTGTTTGCAATTCTGACCAGTGTCCCTTTATGAGGGAATAACTCAGGAACACGTCAACGGATCCTAGCGGTTCTGAGATTGTTTTTTCGTGACATATTGGGCTTCAGGTTATTGGCAAATTTTTAATTTTTATTCTGTTAAACCAGAGTTATGTGACACAAAATAGTTAATAAATAGCATTTCCCACATGTCTACTTTACATCAGCACAATTTTAAAAAACAATTTTTTTTTTTTTGCTGGGAAGTGTTAAAATTTGACCAGCGATTTCTCATTTTTACAACAAAATTTACAAAACCTTTTTTTAGGGACCACCTCACATTTGGAGTCAGTTTGAGGGGTCTATATGGCTCAAAATATCCAGAAGTGACACCATTCTAAAAACTGCACCCCTCAAGGTGCTCAAAACCACATTCAAGAAGTTTATTAACCCTTCAGGTGTTTCACAGCATCAGAAGCAACATGGAAGGAAAAAATGAACATTTAACTTTTTCTTTTAGCAACATTTTTTTTTTTTTATTTTATTTTTATAAGGGTAAAAGGAGAAACTGGACCCTGAAAGTGGTTGTACAATTTGTCCTGAGTACGCCGATACGTCACATGTGGGGGTAAACCACTGTTTAGGCACACGGCAAGGCTCAGAAGGGAAGGGGCGCCATTTGACTTCTTGAATGAAAAATTAGCTCCAATCGTTAGCGGACACCATGACACTTTTGGAGAGCCCCTGTGTGCCTAAACATTGGAGCTCTCCCCACAAGTGACCCCATTTTGGAAACTAGACCTCCCAAGGAACTAATCTAGATGTGCGGTGAGCACTTTGAACGCCCAAGTGCTTTACAGAAATTTATTGCGCAGAGCCGTGAAAATAAAAAATCATTTTTCTTTCCTCAAAATTTTTTTTAGCCCACAATTTTTTATTTTCACAAGGGTAACAGGAAAAATTGGACCCCAAAAGTTGTTGTCCAGTTTGTCCTGAGTACGCTGATCCCCATATGTGGGGGGGGAACCACTGTTTGGGCGCATGGCAGAGCTTGGAAGGGAAGTAGTTACGTTTTGAAATGCAGACTTTGTTGGAATGGTCGGCGGGCATTATATTACGTTTGAAGATCCCCTGATGTGCCTAAATATTAGAAACCCCCCACAAATTACCCCATTTTTGTTTTAAACTAGACCCCTTAAGGAACTTATCTAGATGTGTGTTGAGCACTTTGAACCCCAAAGTGCTTCACAGAAGTTTATAACGCAGAGCCGTGTAAATAAAAAATATTTTTTTTTCCCACAAAATAATTTTTTAGCCCCCATTTTGTTATTTTACCAAGGGTAACAGGAGAAATTAGGCCCCCAAAGATGTTGTGCAATTTTTCCCGGGTACGCTTATGCCCCGTATGTGGGAGTAAACCACTGTTTGGGCGCGCGTTGGGGCTCGGAAGGGAGGGAGCACCATTTGACTTTTTGAACGCAAGATTGGCTGGAATCAATGGTTGCGCACCATGTGGCGTTTAGAGACCCCCTGATGTGCCTAAACAGTGGAAACCCCCAGTTCTAACCCCAACACACCCCTAATCCCAACTGTAACTATAACCCTAATCACAACCCTAACCCCAACACACCTCTAACCCTAATCTTAACCCTAAGGGTGCATTCACACACAGCTTTTTCGCTGCGTTTTTTTATGCTAATTTTCAGCTGCTTTTTACAGTACCAGCAAAGCCTATGAGATTTCAGAACTCTCATGCACACACATTGGGTTTTTGTTTGATCAGTATTTTCTGCTTTGCTGCGTTTTTTGGACATTGGTCATGTCACTTAATAAAGGGTAATAAGGGCCCCATAAGATGCTCCATAGAGGTATTTGCCCTATATTGTGCTGCACAAGCATTATGGCCCCATAAGATGCTCCACACAGCCACTTGCCCCTTATAGTGCTGCACAAGTGTTATGGCCTCATACAGGTGCTCCGCACAGCCACTTGCTCCATATAGTGCTGCACAAGTGTTATGGCCCCATAAGATGCTCCGCACAGCCACTTTACCCATATAGTGCTGCACAAGTGTTATGGCCCCATACAGATGCTCCGCACAGCCACTTGCCCCATTGCCCAATAGATGAAGCTGCGACTCAAGGAGATGTCAGTACTACACTGAAATAGATTGGGGAACAGAAACCTGCAGTTCCAGCAAAGGTACCGTATATACTCGAGTATAAGCCGAGATTTTCAGCCCAAAATTTTGGGCTGAAAGTGCGCCTCTCTGCTTATACTCGAGTCACGGTGGGCAGCAGGGTCGGCGGGTGAGGTAGAGAGGGCGCTGAGGCATACTCACCTAGTCCCGGCGGTCGTGACGCTCCCTCTGCCTGTCACACGGTCTTCGGTGCTGCAGCTCTTCCCCTGTTCAGCGGTCACGTGGGACCGCTGATTAGAGAAATGAATATGCGGCTCCACCTCCCATAGGGGTGGAGCCGCATATTCATTTCTCTAATCAGCGGTGCCGGTGACCGTTGTTAGAGGAAGAGGCTGCGGCACCGAAGACCGTGTGACAGGCAGAGGGAGCGGGACGCCGGGAGCAGGTAAGTATGTAATATTCACCCGCCGGGCGCCGCTCCATCTTCCCGGCGTCTCTCCGCTCTGACTGTTCTGGTCAGAGGGCGTGATGACGCATATAGTGTGCGCGCCGCCCTCTACCTGATCAGTCAGTGCAGAGAGACGCCGGGACGAGACACCCGGAGCTGCAAGCAGCGAGGTGAGTATGGCTTTTTTTTTTTATTTAATTGCAGCAGCAATGGCACAGCTTTATATGGCACAGCTATGGGGTAATAATGAACGGTGCAGGGCACTATATGGCAGCTATGGGGCAATAATGAACGGCGCAGAGCACTATATGGCACAGCTATAGGGCAACAATGAACGGTGCAGAGCACTATATGGCAACTATGAGGCAATAATGAACGGCGCAGAGCACTATATAGCACAGCTATGGGGCAATAATGAACGGTGCAGAGCACTATATGGCACAGCTATGGGGCAATAATGAACGGCGCAGAGCACTATATGGCACAGCTATCGGGCAATAATGAACGATGCAGAGCACTATATGGCACAGCTATGGGGCAATAATGAATGGTGCAGAGCACTATATGGCACAGCTATGGGGTCATAATGAACAGTATGGAGCATCTATTTTTATTTTTGAAATTCACTGGTAGCTGCTGCATTTTCCACCCTAGGTAGTTTTCCCAGTTTTTTTGTGGCAAAATTAGGGGGGTCGGCTTATACTCGAGTATATACGGTAATCGGTTTTTGACAACTATGAGAGACAATTACCTTTCACAACTGGTTCAGGACCCAACAAGAAGGGGGGCACTGCTAGACCTAATATTAACCAACAGGCCAGACCGCATAGCAAATATAAGGGTTGGGGGTCACTTTGGAAATGGCGATCACAAAATTAAGTTTTCATGTATCCTTTAAAAAGATGTGTAATAGAGGGGTTACAAGGACACTAAACTTCAGGAGGGGAAATTTCCAACGGATGAGAGAGGATCTTAATGCAATTAACTGGGACGATATCCTGAGACCCAAAAATACACAAAGAAAATGGGAGACATTTATTAGCATCCTGGATAGGACCTGTGCACAGTATATACCGTATGGGAATAAACATACTAGAAATAGGAGTTAACCAATATGGCTAAATAGAGCTGTAAGGGGCGCAATAAGTGACAAAAAGAAAGCATTTAGAGAATTAAAGGAAGTAGGTAGTGAGGACGCATTAAACAAATACAAAAAATTTAAATTCTGTAAAAAGCAAATCAAGGCAGCAAAGATTGAGACAGAGAGACTCATTGCCAGAGAGAGTAAACATAATCCCAAAATATTCTTTAACTACATAAATAGTAAGAAACTAAAAAATGATTGTGTTGGCCACCTTAAAAAATAGTCTGGGTGAAATGGTGGATGAGGATCAGGAAAAGGCCAATATGCTAAATGACTTTTTTTCATCAGTATTTACACAAGAAAATCCCATGGCGGACAAAATGACTAGTAATAAAAATTCCAAATTAAATATCACCTGCTTAACCCAGCAGGAAGTGCGGCGGCGTCTAAAAATCACTAAAATTGACAAATCTCCGGGCCCGGATGGGATACACCCTCGAGTACTGCAGGAATTAAGTACAGTCATTGATAGACCATTATTTTTAATCTTTAAAGACTCCATAATAACAGGGTCTGTACCACAGGACTGGCGTATAGCAATTGTGGTGCCAATATTCAAAAAGGGGACAAAAACTGAAATCGGAAATTATAGGCCAGTAAGCTTAACCTACTGTGGGTAAAATCTTGGAGGGCATTCTAAGGGATGCTATACTGGAGTATCTGAAGAGGAATAACCTCATGACCCAATATCAGCACGGGTTTACTAGGGACTGTTCATGTCAGACTAATTTGATCAGTTTCTATGAAGAGGTAAGTTCCGGACTGGGCCAAGGGAACCCAGTGGATGTAGTGTATATGGACTTTTCAAAAGCTTTTGATATGGTGCCACACAAAAGGTTGATACATAAAATGAGAATAATGGGGATAGGGGAAAATATGTGTAAGTGGGTTGAGAGCTGGTTCAGGGATAGGAAACAAAAGGTGGATATTAATGGAGCACACTCGGACAGGGTAGCGGTTAGCAGTGGGTTACCACAGGGGCCAGTATTGGGCCCTCTTCTTTTTAACATATTAATGACCTTGTAGGGGGCATTCAGAGTAGAATTTCAATATTTGCAGATGACACTAAACTCTGCAGTGTAATCAATACAGAGGAGGACAATTTTATATTACAGGATGATTTATGTAAACTAGAAGCTTGGGCTTTTAAATGGCAAATGAGCTTTAATAGGGATAAATGTAAGGTCATGCACTTGGGGAGAAGTAATAAGATGTATAATTATGTGCTTAATTCTAAAACTCTGGGCAAAACAGTCAATGAAAAAGACCTCGGTGTATGGGTGGATGACAAACTTATATTCAGTGGCCAGTGTCAGGCAGCTGCTACAAAGGCAAGTAAAATAATGGGATGCATTAAAAGAGGCATAGATGCTCATGAGGAGAACATAATTTTACCTCTGTACAAGTCACTTGTTTGACCACACTTAGAATACTGTGCACAGTTCTGGTCTCCGGTGTATAAGAAAGACATAGCGGAACTGGAGCGGATGCAGAGAAGAGCGACCAAGGTTATTAGAGGACTGGGGGGGTCTGCAACACCAAGATAGGTTATTACACTTGGGGCTATTTAGTTTGGAAAAATGAAGACTAAGGGGTGATCTTATTTTAATGTATAAATATATGAGGGGACAGTACAAAGACCTTTCTGATGATCTTTTTAATCATAGACCTGAAACAGGGACAAGGGGGCATCCTCTACGTTTGGAGGAAAAAAGGTTTAAGCATAATAACAGACGCAAATTCTTTACTGTAAGAGCAGTGAGACTATGGAACTCTCTGCCGTATGATGTTGTAATGAGTGATTCATTACTTAAATTTAAGAGGGGGCTGGATACATTTCTGGAAAAGTATAATGTTGCAGGGTATATATACTAGATTCCTTGATAGGGAGTTGATCCAGGGAACTAGTCTGATTGCCGTATGTGGAGTCGGGAAGGAATTTTTTTCCCCAATGTAGAGCTTACTCTTTGTCACATGGTTTTTTTTGCCTTCCTCTGGATCAACATGTTAGCGCATGTTAGGTTAGGCTATGGGTTGAACTAGATGGACTTATAGTCTTCCTTCAACCTTAATAACTATATGTAACTAGATTTGCTTTTGCTGCCATAAAAAAAAAATCACATACTCCCCTCTCCGTCGCTCAGGACCCCGGCACTTTTACCTGCTCCTCGTGCGGCTCCGTCTTCGGCACTGACGTTCAGCAGAGGGCGCGCACTGACTACGTCACCGCATCCTCTGACCTGAGCGTCACTGCCCGAGGACACTGAAGACTGAGCCGCACTGGAACGAGGAAAGGTAAATATCGCGCAGCGCTGCGCTCCCCCTCCCCGTATACTTACCTGCTCCTGGCGCTGTTTCCCTGCTTCTTCCCCTGCGCTGCATCTTCTTCCTTTATTAAGCGGTCAGCGTTGCCGCTCATACAATAATGAATATGCGGCTCCACCCCTATGGGAGGTGGAGCCGCATATTAAATTCTGTAATGAGCGGTACCATGTGACCGCTCAGTACAGGAAGAAGCTGCAGCGCTGGAAGAAGCAGGGACGTCCTGGAACCGCGCCGGGAGCAGGTAAATATAATTACACCGCCCCCGCTCCCCCTTCCTGCCAACCCCCGGGTATGACTCGACTATAAGCAGAGAGGGGGACTTTCAGTCCAAAAAAATGGGCTGAAAATCTTGAGTATATACGGTGTATGTGTGTGTATGTATGTATGTGTATATATATATATATATATATATCTATACCGTATATACTCGAGTATAAGCCGAGATTTTCAGCCCAAATTTTTGGGCTGAAAGTGCCCCTCTCGGCTTATACTCGAGTCAATGTGGGTGGCAGGGTCGGCGGGTGAGGGCGCTGAGGTATACTTACCTAGTCCCAGCGATCCTCGCGCTGTCCCTGCCGTCCCACGGGCTTCTGTGCTGCAGCTTCTTCCCCTCTTCAGCGGTCACGTGGGACCGCTCATTAGAGATATGAATAAGCGGCTCCACCTCCCATAGGGGTGGAGCCGCCTATTCATTCCTCTAATCAGCGGTGCCGGTGACCGCTGACAGGAAGAGCTGCGGCACCGAAGACCAGGCAGAGGGACAGCGCGAGGATCGCCAGGACTAGGTAAGTATAGCATATTCACCTGTCCTCGTTCCAGCCGCCGGGCGCCGCTCCATCTTCCCGGCGTCTGCGCTCTGACTGTTCAGGCAGAGGGCGCGATGACGCATACAGTGTGCGCGGCGCCCTCTGCCTGATCAGTCAGAGCAGAGACGCCGGGAAGATGGAGGCGCCGGAACGAGACGCCGGGAGCTGCAATCAAGGGAGGTGAGTATGTGGTTTTTTTTTTTTTATTGCAGCAGCGGCGGCAGAGATTTCTATGGGGCACAATGAACGGTGCAGAGCACCGTATATGGCACAGCAATGGGGCACAATGAACGGTGCAGAGCACCGTATATGGCACAGCAATGGGGCACAATGAACGGTGCAGAGCACCGTATATGGGCACAGATATGGGGCACAATGAACGGTGCAGAGCACCGTATATGGCACAGCAATGGGGCACAATGAACGGTGCAGAGCACCGTATATGGGCACAGATATGGGGCACAATGAACGGTGCAGAGCACCGTATATGGCACAGCAATGGGGCACAATGAACGGAGCAGAGCACTGTATATGGGCACAGATATGGGGCACAATGAACGGTGCAGAGCACCGTATTTGGCACAGCAATGGGGCACAATGAACGGTGCAGAGCACCGTATATGGGCACAGATATGGGGCACAATGAACGGTGCAGAGCACCGTATATGGCACAGCAATGGGGCACAATGAACGGTGCAGAGCACCGTATATGGCACAGCAATGGGGCACAATGAACGGTGCAGAGCACCGTATATGGCACAGCAATGGGGCACAATGAACGGTGCAGAGCACCGTATATGGGCACAGATATGGGGCACAATGAACGGTGCAGAGCACCGTATATGGCACAGCAATGGGGCACAATGAACGGTGCAGAGCACCGTATATGGCACAGCAATGGGGCACAATGAACGGTGCAGAGCACCGTATATGGCACAGCAATGGGGCACAATGAACGGTGCAGAGCACCGTATATGGCACAGCAATGGGGCACAATGAACGGTGCAGAGCACCGTATATGGGCACAGATATGGGGCACAATGAACGGTGCAGAGCACCGTATATGGCACAGCAATGGGGCACAATGAACGGTGCAGAGCACCGTATATGGGCACAGATATGGGGCACAATGAACGGTGCAGAGCACCGTATATGGCACAGCAATGGGGCACAATGAACGGAGCAGAGCACCGTATATGGCACAGCAATGGGGCACAATGAACGGTGCAGAGCACCGTATATGGCACAGCAATGGGGCACAATGAACGGTGCAGAGCACTGTATATGGCACAGCAATGGGGCACAATGAACGGTGCAGAGCACCGTATATGGCACAGCTATGGGGCACAATGAACGGTGCAGAGCACTATATGGGGCACAGCTATGGGGAAATAATGAACGGTGCAGAGCACTATATGGCACAGCTATGGGGAAATAATGATCTATTTTTATTTTTGAAATTCACCGGTAAATGCTGCATTTCCACCCTAGGCTTATACTCGAGTCAATAAGTTTTCCCAGTTTTTTGTGGCAAAATTAGGGGGGTCGGCTTATACTCGGGTTGGCTTATACTCGATTATATACGGTATATATATATATATATATATATATATATATATATATATATATATATATATATATATATATATATATATATATATACATATATATATATATATATATATATATATATATATATATACTCGAGTATAAGCCTAGGGTGGAAAATGCAGCAGCTACCGGTGAATTTCAAAAATAAAAATAGATGCTCCATACCGTTCATTATGGCCCCATAGCTGTGCCATATAGTGCTCTGCACCGTTCATTGTTGCCCCATAGATGTACTATAGAAAGGTGTGCCATATAGTACTCTGCACTGTTCATTATTGCCCCATAGCTGTGCCATATAGTGCTCGGCACCGTTCATTATTGTCCTATAGCTGTGCCATATAGTGCTCGGCACCGTTCATTATTGCCCCATAGCTGTGCCATATAGTGCTCGGCACCGTTCATTATTGCCCCATATCTGTGCCATATAGTGCTCTGCACCGTTCATTCTTGCCCCATATATGCTCCTTATAAAGCTGTGCACCGTTCATTCTTGCCCCATATATGCTCCTTATAAAGCTGTGCACCGTTCATTCTTGCCCCATATATGCTCCTTATAAAGCTGTGCACCGTTCATTCTTGCCCCTTATATGCTCCTTATAATGCTCTGCCATTGCTGCTGCTGCAATAATAATAATAAAAAAAAGCCATACCTCTTGATTGCGGCTCCCGGCGTCTCGTCCCGGCGTCTCTCTGCACTGACTGTTCAGGCAGAGGGCGCCGCGTACACTATATGCGTCATCGCGCCCTCTGACCTGCACAGTCAGAGCGCAGAGACGCCGGGAAGATGGAGCGACGCCATGCGTGTGGAACGCGGACGGGTGAATATAAAATACTCACCTAGTCCTGGCGCTCCTGACGCTGCCCATGCCTGTCACACTGTCTCCGGGTGCCGCAGCTCTTCCTGTCAGCGGTCACTGGCACCGCTCAGAGGAATGAATATGTGGCTCCACCTCTATGGGAGTGGAGTCCATATTCATTTCTCTAATGAGCGGTCCCATGTGACCGCTGACAAAAAGAGCTGCGGCACCCGGAGACAGTGTGACAGGCAGGGGCAGCGTCAGGAGCGCCAGGACTAGGTAAGTATGCCTCACCGCCCTCTCCCCCTCACCTGCCGACCCTGCCGCCTACCGTGACTCGAGTATAAGCTAAGAGGGGCACTTTCAGCCCCAAAATCTCGGCTTATACTCGAGTATACATGGTATGTATGTGTGTGTGTATATATGTGTGTATATATATATATATATATATATATATATATATATATATATATATATATATATATATATATATATATATATATATATATATATATATATATATATATATATATATATATATATATATATATATACGCACGCACGCACGCACGCACGCATACACACGCACACACGCACACATACACACGCACACATACATACGCACACATACTTACGCCCAGAATGCTTGGTCTGGGGGAAAATGTGTGTAAATGGGTTAGTAACTGGCTTAGTGATAGAAAGCAGAGGGTGGTTATAAATGGTATAGTCTCTAACTGGGTCGCCGTGACCAGTGGGGTACCGCAGGGGTCAGTATTGGGACCTGTTCTCTTCAACATATTCATTAATGATCTGGTAGAAGGTTTACACAGTAAAATATCGATATTTGCAGATGATACAAAACTATGTAAAGCAGTTAATACAAGAGAAGATAGTATTCTGCTACAGATGGATCTGGATAAGTTGGAAACTTGGGCTGAAAGGTGGCAGATGAGGTTTAACAATGATAAATGTAAGGTTATACACATGGGAAGAGGGAATCAATATCACCATTACACACTGAACGGGAAACCACTGGGTAAATCTGACAGGGAGAAGGACTTGGGGATCCTAGTTAATGATAAACTTACCTGGAGCAGCCAGTGCCAGGCAGCAGCTGCCAAGGCAAACAGGATCATGGGGTGCATTAAAAGAGGTCTGGATACACATGATGAGAGCATTATACTGCCTCTGTACAAATCCCTAGTTAGACCGCACATGGAGTACTGTGTCCAGTTTTGGGCACCGGTGCTCAGGAAGGATATAATGGAACTAGAGAGAGTACAAAGGAGGGCAACAAAATTAATAAAGGGGATGGGAGAACTACAATACCCAGATAGATTAGCGAAATTAGGATTATTTAGTCTAGAAAAAAGACGACTGAGGGGCGATCTAATAACCATGTATAAGTATATAAGGGGACAATACAAATATCTCGCTGAGGATCTGTTTATACCAAGGAAGGTGACGGGCACAAGGGGGCATTCTTTGCGTCTGGAGGAGAGAAGGTTTTTCCACCAACATAGAAGAGGATTCTTTACTGTTAGGGCAGTGAGAATCTGGAATTGCTTGCCTGAGGAGGTGGTGATGGCGAACTCAGTCGAGGGGTTCAAGAGAGGCCTGGATGTCTTCCTGGAGCAGAACAATATTGTATCATACAATTATTAGGTTCTGTAGAAGGACGTAGATCTGGGTATTTATTATGATGGAATATAGGCTGAACTGGATGGACAAATGTCTTTTTTCGGCCTTACTAACTATGTTACTATGTTACTATGTTACTATGTTACACATACATACGCACACATACATACGCACACATACATACGCACACATACATACGCACATACACACATACACACATACATACACATACACACACATATATATATATATATATACATATATATACATATATATATATATATATATATATATATATATATATATATATATATATATATATATATATATATATATATATATACATGCTAGCTGAAGAGCCCGGCGTTGCCTGGGCATAGTAAATATCTGTGGTTAGTTATAGCACGTCACTTCTCTTATTTTCCCATCGCGACTCTCATTTTCCCAATCACATCTTTAATTTCCCCCCTCACATCTCTCATTTTCTCCCTCACACCTCGCATTTTCTCCCTCACTCCTCTCATTCCCGCGTAACACTTGTCATTTCGACCTCACATCTGTCATTTTCCGATCACTGCACTATTTTCCCTCACTCCTCTCATTTTGCACTCACACCTTTTCATTTTCACCTCACACCTCTCATTTTCACCTCAGTATATACATGTTTGTCATCTCCCTTATATATAGTATACACCTGTATGTCATCTCCAGTATATAGTATATACCTGTATGTCATCTCCCCTGTATATAGTATATACCTGCTGTCATCTCCCCTGTATATAGTATATACCTGTATGTCATCTCCTCCTATATATAGTATATACCTGTATGTCAACTCCTCCTATTCATAGTATATACATGTCATCTCCTACTATATATAGTATATACCTGTATGTCATCTCCTTCTATATATAGTATATACCTGTATGTCATCTCCTCCTGTATATAGTATATACCTGTGTCATCTCCCCTGTATATAGTATATACTTGTATGTCATTTTCTATATATAGCATATACCTGTATGTCATCTCCTCCTGTATATAGTATATACCTGTGTCATCTCCTCCTGTATATAGTATATACCTGTATGTCATCTCCTCCTGTATATAGTATGTACCTGTATGTCATCTCCTCCTTTATATAGTATATACCTGTGTGTCATCTCTCCTGTATATAGTATATATCTGTGTGTCATCTCCCCTGTATATAGTATATACCTGTGTGATCTCCTGTATTAGACCTCGTTAACACGTTATTTGCTCAGTATTTTTACCTCCGTATTTGTAAGATAAATTGGCAGCCTGATAAATCCCCAGCCAACAGGAAGCCCTCCCCCTGGCAGTATATATTGGCTCACACATACACATAATAGACAGGTCATGTGACTGACAGCTGCCGTATTTCCTATATGGTACATTTGTTGCTCTTGTAGTTTGTCTGCTTATTAATCAGAATTTTATTTTTGAAGGCTAATACCAGACTTGTGTGTGTTTTAGGGCGAGTTTCGTTTGTCAAGTTGTGTGTGTTGAGTTGTGTGTGGCGACATGCATGTAGCGACTTTTATGAGATGAGTTTTGTGTGGCAACATGCGTGTAGCAACTTTTTGTGTGTCGAGTTGCATGTGACAGGTTAGTGTAGCAAGTTGTGTGCAGCAAGTTTTGCGCATGGCGAGTTTTGCACGTGGTGAGTTTTATGTCTGGTGCCTTTTGAGTATGTGCAAGTTTTGTGTGAGGGAACTTTTGCATGTGTTGCAAATTTTGTGTATGTGACAATTTTTCCGCATGTGCAAGTTTTGCATGTGGCGAGTTTTCCATGAGGTGAGTTTTGCACTTGTGGCGAGTTTTGCGTGAGCCTATTTTTTGCATGTGGCGAGTTTTGCGCGTGGTGAGTTTTGAGCGGCGACTTTTGTGTTTCGACTTTTATGTGGCGAGGTTGGTGTATGTGTGGTGAAATGTGTGCTGAGGGTGGTATGTGTTCAAGCACGTGGTAGTGTGTGGCGCATTTTGTGTGTGTGTTCATATCCCGGTGTGTGGTGAGTATCCCATGTCGGGGTCCCACCTTAGCAACTGTACGGTATATACTCTTTGGCGCCATCGCTCTCATTCTTTAAGTCCCCCTTGTTCACATCTGGCAGCTGTCAATTTGCCTCCAACACTTTTCCTTTCACTTTTCCCCATTATGTAAATAGGGGAAAAATAGTTTGGTGAATTGGAAAGCGTGGAGTTAAAATTTCACCTCACAACATAGCCTATGACGCTCTCAGGGTCCAGACGTGTGACTGTGCAAAATTTTGTGGCTGTAGCTGCGACGCCTCCAACACTTTTCCTTTCACTTTTTCCCCATTATGTAGATAGGGGCAAAATTGTTTGGTGAATTGGAAAGCGCGGGGTTAAAATTTCACCTCACAACATAGCCTATGATGCTCTCAGGGTCCAGACGTGTGACTGTGCCAAATTTTGTGGCTGTAGCTGCGACGGTGCAGATGCCAATCCCGGACATACACACACACACATACACACACACACACACACACAAACACACACACATTCAGCTTTATATAGTAGATATAAATCTATTATGTCTATTATGTCTATTATGTGTATGTGTGAGCTAATATATACTGCCAGGGGGAGGGCTTCCTGTTGGCTGGGGATTTATCAGGCTGCCAATTTATCTTACAAATACTGAGGTAAAAATACTGAGCAAATAACGTGTTAACGAGGTCTAATACAGGAGATCACACAGGTATATACTATATACAGGGGAGATGACACACTGATATATAATATATACAGGAGAGATGACACAGGTATATACTATATAGAGGAGGAGATGACATACAGGTACATACTATATAGAGGAGGAGATGACATACAGGTATATACTATATACAGGAGGAGATGACACACAGATATATACTATATACAGGGGAGATGACACAAGTATATACTATATACAGGAGGAAATGACATACAGGTATATACTATATATAGGAGGAGATGACATACAGGTATATACTATATATAGGAGGAGATGACATACAGGTATATACTATATACAGGAGATGACATACAGGTGTTTACTATATATAAGGGAGATGACAAACATGTATATACTGAGGTGAAAATGAGGTGTGAGGTGAAAATGAAAAGGTGTGAGTGCAAAATGAGAGGAGTGAGGGAAAATAGTGGAGTGATCGGAAAATGACAGATGTGAGGTTGAAATGACAAGTGTTAGGGGGATTGAGAGGTGTGAGGGAGAAAATGAGAGATGTGATTGGGAAAATGAAAGGCGTGATGGGAAAATAATAGAAGTGACGTGCTATAACTAACCACAGATATTTACTATGCCCAGGCAACGCCGGGCTCTTCAGCTAGTCTAATATATAAAGCTGAATGTGTGTGTGTGTGTATGTATGTATGTATGTATGTCCGGGATTGGCATCTGCACCGTCGCAGCTACAGCCACAAAACTTTGCACAGTCACACGTCTCGACCCCGAGAGCGTCATAGGCTATGTTGTGAGGTGAAATTTTAACCCCGCACTTTCCAATTCACCAAACAATTTTGCCCCTATCTACATAATGGGGGAAAAAGTGAAAGGAAAAGTGTTGGAGGTGTCGCAGCTACAGCCACAAAATTTTGCACAGTCACACGTCTCGACCCCATGAGCGTCATAGGCTATGTTGTGAGGTGAAATTTTAACCCCGCGCTTTCCAATTCAGTAAACAATTTTGCCCCTATCTACATAATGGGGAAAAAGTGAAAGGAAAAGTGTTGGAGGCAAATTGACAGCTGCCAGATGTGAACAAGGGGGACTTAAAGAATGAGAGCGATGGCGCCAAAGAGTATATACCGTACAGTTGCTAAGGTGGGGCCCCGACATGGGATACTCACCACACATGGGGATATGAACACACACACAAAAGGCGCCACACACTACCACGTGCTTGAACACATATACCACCCTCAGCACACATTTCACAACACATACACCAACCTCGCCACATAAAAGTCGAAACACACAAGTCCCTGCACAAAACTTGCCACGCGCAAAACTCACCACATGCAAAACTAGGCTCACACAAAACTCGCCACACGTGCATAACTCACCTCATGGAAAACTCGCCACATGCAAAACTTGGTCTAATACAGGAGGAGATGACACACAGGTATATACTATATACAGGAGAGATGACACACAGGTATATATTATATACAGGAGGAGATGACACACAGGTATATACTATATACAGGAGGAGATGACACAGGTATATACTATATACAGGAGCAGATGACACACAGGTATATGCTGTATACAGGAGGAGATGACTTACAGGTATATACTATATACAGGAAGAGATGACATACAGGTATATACTATATACAGGAGGAGATGACACACACATATATACTATTTACAGGGGAGATGACACACAGGTATATACTATACAGGAGGAGATGACATACAGGTATATACTATATACAGGAGGACATGACACACAGGTATATACTATATACAGGAGGAGATGACATACAGGTATATACTATACACAGGAGGAGATGACAACCTGGTATATACTATATACAGGGGAGATGACATACAGGTACATACTATATACAGGTGCGATGACACACAGGTATATACTATATACAGTGGAGATGACACAGGTATATACTATATACAAGAGGAGATGACATACAGGTATATACTATATACTATATACTGGAGGAGATGACTTACAGGTACATACTATATACAGGAGGAGATGACACACCTATGTACTATATACAGGAGGAGATGACATACAGGTATATACTATATAAAAGAGATGACACATAGGTATATAGAGGAGGAGATGACATACAGCAGATATATACTATATACAGGGAGATGACATACAGGTATATACTATATACAGGAGATGACATACAGGTATATACTATATATAGGAGGAGATGACATACAGGTATATAGTATATACAGAAGAGATGACATACAGGTATATAATATATACAGGAGGAGATGACACATTGGTATATACAATATACAGGAGGAGATGACCTACAGGTATATACTATATACAAGAGAAGACACTGGTGTATACTATATATAAGGGAGATGACAAACATGTATATACTGAGGTGAAAATGAGGGGTGTGAGGTAAAAATGAAAAGTGAAAAATGAGAGGAGTGAGGGAAAATAGTGGAGTGATCGGAAAATGACAGATGTGAGGTCGGAATGACAAGTGTTAGGGGGAATGAGAGGAGTGAGGGGGAAAATGAGAGATGTAACGGAGAAAATGAGAGGTGTAAGGGAGAAAATGACAGGCATGATAGGAAAATAAGAGACGTGAGGTGCTATAACTAACCACAGATATTTACTATGCCCAGGCAACGCCGGGCTCTTCAGCTAGTATGTATATATATATATGTATAAATATATGTGTGTGTATAAAAAAAAAAAAATATATATATATATATATATTCAAACAAAAAACAGGCAGCACTCCATAATCTTGAATGTCTTGTGCAGAGTTTATTCAGACCCACATGTCTTAATCACGACGTTTCGGCTCAAACTGAGCCTTTCTCAAGCAGTGAGTGAACCATTTGTGTGCATATAAATACACTAGCTATTGAACCCGTTCTACGCCCGGGTGGCGAGCATTTATATTGGTATATGGTCTCCATCCTGTCATGCGCTGCTCCATCCTGCGTCCCCATCCGGTCATGTGCTGCTCCATCCTGCGTCCCCATCCTGTCATGTGCTGCTCCATCCTGCGTCCCCATCCTGTCATGCGCTGCTCCCATCCTGCGTCCCCATCCTTTGATGCGCTGCTCCCATCCTGTGATGCGCTGCTCCCATCCTGCGTCCCAATCCTGTCATGTGCTGCTCCCATCCTGCGTCCCCATCCTGTCATGCGCTGCTCCATCCTGCTTCCCCATCCTGTCATGCGCTGCTCCCATCCTGCGTCCCCATCCTGTCATGCGCTGCTCTCATCCTGCGTCCCCATCCTGTCATGCGCTGCTCCCATCCTGCGTCCCCATCCTGTCATGCGCTGCTCCCATCCTGCGTCCCCATCCTGTCATGCGCTGCTCCCATCCTGCGTCCCCATCCTGTCATGCGCTGCTCCCATCCTGCGTCCCCATCCTGTCATGCGCTGCACCCATCCTGCGTCCCCATCCTGTCATGTGCTGCTCCCATCCTGCGTCCCCATCCTGTCATGCGCTGCTCCATCCTGCTTCCCCATCCTGTCATGCGCTGCTCCCATCCTGCGTCCCCATCCTGTCATGCGCTGCTCTCATCCTGCGTCCCCATCCTGTCATGCGCTGCTCCCATCCTGCGTCCCCATCCTGTCATGCGCTGCTCCCATCCTGCGTCCCCATCCTGTCATGCGCTGCTCCCATCCTGCGTCCCCATCCTGTCATGTGCTGCTCCATCCTGCGTCCCCATCCTGTCATGTGCTGCTCCATCCTGCGTCCCCATCCTGTCATGTGCTGCTCCATCCTGCGTCCCCATCCTGTCATGTGCTGCTCCATCCTGCGTCCCCATCCTGTTATGTGCTGCTCCCATCCTGCGTCCCCATCCTTATGTGCTGCTCCATCCTGCGTCCCCATCCTTATGTGCTGCTCCATCCTGCGTCCCCATCCTTATGTGCTGCTCCATCCTGCGTCCCCATCCTTATGTGCTGCTGCATCCTGCGTCCCCATCCTTATGTGCTGCTCCATCCTGCGTCCCCATCCTTTTGTGCTGCTCCATCCTGCGTCCCCATCCTTATGTGCTGCTCCATCCTGCGTCCCCATCCTTATGTGCTGCTGCATCCTGCGTCCCCATCCTTATGTGCTGCTCCATCCTGCGTCCCCATCCTTATGTGCTGCTGCATCCTGCGTCCCCATCCTTATGTGCTGCTGCATCCTGCGTCCCCATACTGCCTCTGACCCGCTCGGCGCTGAGTGCTGGGGGGCTTGAGCAGGCGGGGACACCGACACGCTGTGGGGGTCAGGTGCCGGTATCGCCGCCAGCTCAGGCCCCCCAGCACTTACTATATTCACCTGTCCTGCGTTCCAGCGCTGGGCGCCGCCATCTTCCCGGTCTCCTTGCCGTGACTGTTCAGTCAGAGGGCGGCGCCGGCGGGCATTAAGCACGTCATCGCGCCCTCTGAACTGAAGGTTACAGGCCGAAGACCGGGAAGATGGCGGCGCTCAGCGATGGAACGCAGGACAGGTGAATATAGGCGATACTCACCCTCCGCGTCATCGCGCCCTCTGAACTGAAGGTTACAGGCCGAAGACCGGGAAGATGGCGGCGCTCAGCGATGGAACGCAGGACAGGTGAATATAGGCGATACTCACCCTCCTGGCGGTCCCTGCTTCTCTTTTGGAGATCGCGGTGTGCGTTCAGTGTGAACGCACACCGCGATCTCCCGGGAGCGTCACTCTGAGGCCCAGACTGCGCCTGCGCAGTCTATAGAGGCTTCGGACAGAGTGACGCTCCCTTTTATGAAAGGTAATTCAGTACCACAATGGACCTAGAGGTCAGCGCACAATAACCCAAAAAACAAGAACGAGCTCTGAGACGTGGGAACTCTGTTGACCGCAATCCCTAATCCTCTCCAACCACACTAAAGGCAGCCGTGGATTGCGCCTAACGCTCCCTATGCAACTCGGCACGGCCTGAGAAACTAGCTAGCCTGAAGATAGAAAATAAGCCTACCTTGCCTCAGAGAAATTCCCCAAAGGAAAAGGCAGCCCCCACATATAATGACTGTGAGTTAAGATGAAAAGACAAACGTAGAGATGAAATAGATTTAGCAAAGTGAGGCCCAACTTTCTGAACAGAGCGAGGATAGGAAAGGTAACTTTGCGGTCAACACAAAACCCTACAAAAACCACGCAAAGGGGGCAAAAAGACCCTCCGTACCGAACTAACGGCACGGAGGTACACCCTCTGCATCCCAGAGCTACCAGCAAGCAGAAAAAAACAAATTGACAAGCTGGACAGAAAAAATACAGCAAACAAATAGCAAAAAGGAACTTAGCTATGCAGAGCAGCAGGCCACAGGAACGATCCAGGAGGAAACAGGTCCAATACTAGAACATTGACTGGAGGCCAGGATCAAAGCACTAGGTGGAGTTAAATAGAGCAGCACCTAACGACTTCACCACATCACCTGAGGAAGGAAACTCAGAAGCCGCAGTACCACTTTCCTCCACCAACGGAAGCTCACAGAGAGAACCAGCCGAAGTACCACTTGTGACCACAGGAGGGAGCTCTGCCACAGAATTCACAACAGCTCCCAGCGTTATATTATAGATTCTAAGCCATAACCGGCCCTAATTAGCCATTAATGAACAGTATATGTGTTTCCTTATAAAAATACTAATTAGTGTCATAAAGTGCTACAGTGCATACCTTCTGTGCTAGTGCTATTGTGTATAGTTATCCTTAATATACATTTCTTACTTACGGAGCTGCTTACAGGCAATGGAGGACATCTTCATACACCTCGGCGTTCTCTAAGCGCAACTGCGCATGTCCGCTACGTCACAACACTGTGCTAGACCGCGGACCAATCAGCACCGTCGGCGCCTGCGCAGTAGCGCTACATATCACCATATTGGTAGTGGCATCTCGTACAAGGAGGTCAATTCTCTACTCAAGAGACAGCGCCTGCGCATACAGCGCTACTCGGCACTTAACGCCACCCTTCACTTGCCAGCACTTAATTCCTACTTCTGTTGGGCCATAATAAACTTAGAGCTCTGGTTCTCACAATATATCTTCATTTCACGAGGCTTACCATTGCCTCTATTAGTTCGTGCCCTATGGACATTTCAACGCATATAATCGCCCTGGCACTACGGGCTCAACCATATAATAGCCAACGCTCATAGGTCATACAGTCAAATGCCTAGTAGTGAGTTAACCCTCTCAGGTCAGCTCGCCCCAGGCTTAGACTGTAACAGCGATAGCGTTTACGTCCCGGCATATAAACTATATCAAAGTTAAAGATAGTAGACCACTGCTGTATAATATTTTAACTGCTTTTATTAATCCGCGGTCCAACACCGTATGGAACAAAAAAAGTTATATATAACATTCTTCAAATTCAAATATTTATCTGTATGTCCTCCATGTCCGCAAACACTGCTCCGGCAGTCTTCTGTTCCCATAAGGGCATCAGACGAAATCTAGATAAAATTAGAGAAATACATTTACGTGAATTTCACAGTATTTTCCAAACTTAAAAACAAGAAGTCACATTACTGACTCATTGGGACCCAAAGTGTCATAACACAGAGTTCATGAACATTATTAGATGATTGTATGCATTTTAAAATCAGCATTAAGTCCTCCCGGTCTCAGGGTATTGAGTTCGTAAATCCACATAAGTTACTTTTTCTTAAGTATCAACTCCCTATCACCTCCTCTTTGTATCGGAACAGCATCTATGATTTTACATTTAAGGTCCTTTTCAGTGTGTTTGCAGTCAGCGAAATGTTTTGGGACAGGAAGGTCCAATCTGTTTTTTCTTATACTGAATCTATGCTGGTTCATTCTCGTTTTGAACTCGCAAGTTGTTTCTCCAACGTACCAAAGGTTACATGGACATATGAGCACATATATAACGTAATCAGAGCTACATGTAAGGAATTGTTTTATATTATATACCTTTCCCGTTTTCGGATGTACAAATGTAGGTCCCTTGAGCATATATGTGCAATTAACGCAGTTCAAATAGGGAAAACATCCATTTCTTTTACTGCCTGTAAGATATCTGTCTGTTTTTTCTTTTGGGACCAATATCAGATTGTATAATCATATCTTTGATATTCTTACTTCTCTTGTAGGAGTATAGTGGTGGCATTTTAAATTCTGGTATTTTTGGTAAACCTCTCCCTAACATACACAAAGGAAAAACCTGTAGCGCTCCCACTAAAATGCACCTGCAGCAAACAGAAAAACGGTACCACCCCTCCGTAAACTAAATAAATAATCTAGTAAAAAAGGCACTGTTTGCGCTGGAAAAATCCACTTAGAGAGCCATTAAAAACTAACAGTAATACTAAAATAAATACAGGATAACAAGTTATACCTTATCGGTACAAAAAACCGATTTACCTGCTACCGAAAAACAAGTAAAGAGAGTAGGAAGATGAGATATAACTACCTTAGAGGGCAGTCCAAAGGGAATATAGCTATCTTCAGTGTATGGAGCTCCAGTCACCCAGAGGAAATAAGGTACAGCCGATGTCCGATGATAGCTGCGCATACACTGCTTCCCAGAGTCATGCGACGTCTTCCAATATAGTCCTTCCACTTGCGGCGTCAGGAAAAAGGATGAAGTGAGGTCTAATCCACGAGTTATCCTAGTAGTCCGGACTGCAGGCACTGCCCCGGCCGGTGGCAGAATCTGCCTGCATATACTGGACTTTGTCCACGCTGCTTGACTAAGCCGTTAGGTCAACTGAGTAGCAGGACCTAGTGTGACGTCACAGTCACGTGAGGGATCACGTGACCGGCTACAGGAAGAGCTTAGGGCCAAATCTAGTCCTACGCGTTTCGGAGATACGATCTCCTTCTTCAGGGTTGGTCCTATGCGGGTATTGTGCTCTTATATAGTAAGCAGGGGACACACAGCCATATTAAGAGTTAAAAGCAAATAACTCTATTTCGCTATTTAGACCTCTTGGAATCAAAGTGTCCAGTTTGAAAATCATCTTCGTTTCTTCCCTCGACATTTGCTTAATAAAATCACCGCCTCTCCAGCATCTTTGTACTATTTTGAGACCAGTGAAGGTGGTACCCTCAATTAACCCTTCGTGACAAGTCAAAAAGTGTTTAGAAAGAGGATGACCAACACATTTCTTCTTTATGTTCCTAATATGCTCGTTAATCCTTGTGTGAAGGGCTCTTTTCGTTCTTCCTATATACACCTTCTCACAGGGACATGTGATAGCATATATAACCCCCTTAGTGTCGCAGGTAATAAAGTTATTAATTTTCCAGTTACTCGTCCCTTTTTCAAATAGTTGCTGTTTTTTACTTTTTAACATTCTACATGGTTTACATTTTAGGCATGGATAGAAGCCCTGAGGTGTGTTTGCAGATGGATTTATAGTTGGAAGAAGATTACGTGGAACTGTAGGAGCTATCTTGTTACCTAAATTGGGAGCTTTTTTAAAAATGAACAATGGTCGTTCTGGAAGTAGTTCACCAATCACCTTATCCTCTTTTAGAATGTCCCAGTGTTTATTCACGATGTTCTTAAGCAGATAGGTATTGGCATTATATTTCGTAATTATTGGGACTTGATCTAGCCAGCCCTTCTTATTGTTTTCTTCTTTTTCCTTTATTTGCAAACGACCAAATCTTGGTAGTTTTTTTACCTGATTTACAGCTAGGGACAAGGAATCGTGAGAGTAACCTCTCTTTATGAATTTATCCGTAATGGTTTTCGATTCCTGCATGAAGTCCTGCTCCCGGGAACAATTCCTATGTGCCCTAATCATCTGGCTTTTAGGTACATTCAGCAACCAATTTGGAAGGTGGCAGCTGTCCAAAGCAATATAATTATTGCCGTCAGTTGGTTTGTGGAAAGTTTTCGTATGAATACTACCCTCCTCAATAAAAATATTCAGATCTAAAAAATTAATCGAGACGGTACTGGTGGTTCCCGTAAATTTTAAAAAATATGAATTTTTATTTAAATTACTGATAAAATCGGACAAAGAATCGGGACCACCAGACCAAATAAAAACAATATCGTCGATAAATCTTTGCCAGAGTACCAGATTCGCACCCCACGGGGAGTCCCCATAGATGGTATCAGACTCCCACTTACCTACATAGAGATTAGCATAGCTTGGTGCGAATCTGGTACCCATGGCAGTACCCCATTGCTGGGAGTAGTAGTGCGTATTATATTTAAAATAGTTATGGGATAAAATGAAACGTATACATTCTAAAATAAATTGAATTTGACTATTAGGAAGTGAACCTTGCTTATTTAAAAAGAAATCCACCGCTTCACAGCCTTTGTCATGCTGTATGACCGTATATAGCGAGGTAAAATCAAGCGTGCCCATAATAAAATCATCCTTCCACTCTATATCTTCTAATTTTCTAAGAATGTGTGTACTGTCCTTTAGGTAAGAGGGAAGTTGGGGAACCAATTTTTGAAGGTGACAATCTATATATTTTGATAAATTAGCTGTTAGACATTCTACCCCAGATATTATTGGTCTTCCAGGGGGGTTTAATGGGTCTTTGTGAATTTTCGGAAGATAATAAAAATGGGCTATCTTGGGATGATTAATATTAATAAAATCAAACTCGTTTTTCGTAATAATCCCTTGATCATATCCTTTTTTAATTAAACCTTTCATTTCATTGATGAATATATCTGATGGATCACCAGGAAGGATACTATACGTTTTTTGGTCTCCTAGGAGCCTTAGGCATTCCTTTGTATAATCCTCTGTATTCAGTATCACAATACCACCCCCCTTGTCTGCTGGTCTAATAGTGATAGCTTTGTTTGCCTGAAATTGTTTTATAGCCTGTAGGTCCCCATGTGTTAGATTGTTTCTAAATCTTGTGCACCGTTTATCGGGAATTTTTCTAATGTCCCGTATAACATTCTTTAAAGGCTTCAAATGATTCTGAATACTCCTGAATAGGATTAAAGTTTGATTTAGCCCTGAGAGTGGTATGTATAAAAGGATCCATTTGCGGAGGGGGATCATTCGATGGAGCTTTACGGGAACCACCAGTACCGTCTCGATTAATTTTTTAGATCTGAATATTTTTATTGAGGAGGGTAGTATTCATACGAAAACTTTCCACAAACCAACTGACGGCAATAATTATATTGCTTTGGACAGCTGCCACCTTCCAAATTGGTTGCTGAATGTACCTAAAAGCCAGATGATTAGGGCACATAGGAATTGTTCCCGGGAGCAGGACTTCATGCAGGAATCGAAAACCATTACGGATAAATTCATAAAGAGAGGTTACTCTCACGATTCCTTGTCCCTAGCTGTAAATCAGGTAAAAAAACTACCAAGATTTGGTCGTTTGCAAATAAAGGAAAAAGAAGAAAACAATAAGAAGGGCTGGCTAGATCAAGTCCCAATAATTACGAAATATAATGCCAATACCTATCTGCTTAAGAACATCGTGAATAAACACTGGGACATTCTAAAAGAGGATAAGGTGATTGGTGAACTACTTCCAGAACGACCATTGTTCATTTTTAAAAAAGCTCCCAATTTAGGTAACAAGATAGCTCCTACAGTTCCACGTAATCTTCTTCCAACTATAAATCCATCTGCAAACACACCTCAGGGCTTCTATCCATGCCTAAAATGTAAACCATGTAGAATGTTAAAAAGTAAAAAACAGCAACTATTTGAAAAAGGGACGAGTAACTGGAAAATTAATAACTTTATTACCTGCGACACTAAGGGGGTTATATATGCTATCACATGTCCCTGTGAGAAGGTGTATATAGGAAGAACGAAAAGAGCCCTTCACACAAGGATTAACGAGCATATTAGGAACATAAAGAAGAAATGTGTTGGTCATCCTCTTTCTAAACACTTTTTGACTTGTCACGAAGGGTTAATTGAGGGTACCACCTTCACTGGTCTCAAAATAGTACAAAGATGCTGGAGAGGCGGTGATTTTATTAAGCAAATGTCGAGGGAAGAAACGAAGATGATTTTCAAACTGGACACTTTGATTCCAAGAGGTCTAAATAGCGAAATAGAGTTATTTGCTTTTAACTCTTAATATGGCTGTGTGTCCCCTGCTTACTATATAAGAGCACAATACCCGCATAGGACCATCCCTGAAGAAGGAGATCGTATCTCCGAAACGCGTAGGACTAGATTTGGCCCTAAGCTCTTCCTGTAGCCGGTCACGTGATCCCTCACGTGACTGTGACGTCACACTAGGTCCTGCTACTCAGTTGACCTAACGGCTTAGTCAAGCAGCGTGGACAAAGTCCAGTATATGCAGGCAGATTCTGCCACCGGCCGGGGCAGTGCCTGCAGTCCGGACTACTAGGATAACTCGTGGATTAGACCTCACTTCATCCTTTTTCCTGACGCCGCAAGTGGAAGGACTATATTGGAAGACGTCGCATGACTCTGGGAAGCAGTGTATGCGCAGCTATCATCGGACATCGGCTGTACCTTATTTCCTCTGGGTGACTGGAGCTCCATACACTGAAGATAGCTATATTCCCTTTGGACTGCCCTCTAAGGTAGTTATATCTCATCTTCCTACTCTCTTTACTTGTTTTTCGGTAGCAGGTAAATCGGTTTTTTGTACCGATAAGGTATAACTTGTTATCCTGTATTTATTTTAGTATTACTGTTAGTTTTTAATGGCTCTCCCTAACATAGTCCAGTGTTTTTTGATGATGTTAGATATTTCCCTACTTTCTTCAGTATATGTAGAGACAAAAGGAACCCTGTTCTGAATTCTCCTATGTCTACCACATGGTTCACCACGAATTAGTTGCAATCGATCTCTTTCCATAACCTTATTTTTTGTTTCTTCTAATAATCTCTTAGGGTATCCTCTATTCAAAAATTTCTTAATTAACTGGTCTATTGTTCTGTCGGCTGTATCCTCTTCCTTCACTATGCGCCTAACTCTAAAGGTACCGTCACACTAGACGATATCGCTAGCGATCCGTGACGTTGCAGCGTCCTCGCTAGCGATATCGTCCAGTGTGACAGGCAGCAGCGATCAGGCCCCTGCTGTGCTGTCGCTGGTCGGGGAAGAAAGTCCAGAACTTTATTTCGTCGCTGGACTCCCCGCAGACATCGCTGAATCGGCGTGTGTGACACCGATTCAGCGATGTCTTCACTGGTAACCAGGGTAAACATCGGGTAACTAAGCGCAGGGCCGCGCTTAGTAACCCGATGTTTACCCTGGTTACCATCGTAAAAAACAAACAGTACATACTTACATTCAGCTGTCTGTCCCTTGCCGTCTGTTTGCTGCACTGAATGCTGGCCGCAAAGTGAAAGTGAAAGCACAGCACAGCGGTGAGTCACACAGCGGTGACTCACCGCTGTGGCTGTGCTCTGCTTTCACTTTGCGGCCAGCATTCAGTGCAGCAAACAGACGGCAAGGGACAGACAGCTGAATGTAAGTATGTACTGTTTGTTTTTTACGATGGTAACCAGGGTAAACATCGGGTTACTAAGCGCGGCCCTGCGCTTAGTTACCCGATGTTTACCCTGGTTACCGGGGACCTCGGGATCGTTGGTCGCTGGAGAGCGGTCTGTGTGACAGCTCTCCAGCGACCAAACAGCGACGCTGCAGCGATCCGGATCGTTGTCGGTATCGCTGCAGCGTCGCTAAGTGTGACGGTACCTTAAGTAGTTGGCTGAGGGGGATTGATCTTTTCATTGAGCAAGTGTGTTGACTATCATATAGGAGCAAATTGTTCCTATCTGTGTTTTTCACATACAATGTCGTGATGAGTTGATCATTTTTTTGCTCCACCAGTACATCTAGAAATTGAACTTCAGTCCAAGATTTTACTACAGTAAATTTAATTGTCTGGTCCACCGTATTGAGATATGTATGGAATTCATCCAGTTCTCCTTCTGTACCTGTCCACAGGAGGAAGACATCCTCTATGTACCTCCACCACTCCAGCACATGCCGGAAGTGGTGGGACACATAGACGAGGTCCTCCTCCAGGACTTCCATAACCAGGTTAGCGTATGAGGGGGCCATATTGGCCCCCATAGCCGTTCCCTGTTTTTGCGTGTAAAACGCGTCTCCAAACATAAAATAGTTACGTCTCAATATTATCTCCAATATCCCCAGCAAGAAGCTCTTACCTTCAGGTGTATATTGCCTAACATCCAGCATTTTATCAATGGCTTTTAAGCCTCTGTCATGATTTATGGAGGTATAGAGTGAAACCACATCAAATGATGCAAGTAACACTCTATTCTCCAGCCGTACAGATTCTATTTTCTTTAGGAAGTCTGTAGTGTCTTTTATATCAGATTTACATTTTCTTGTAATAGGGTTCAGTATTTTATCTAGGAATATACCCATTTTGTTGAAGACAGAGCCTACCCCTGAAACTGTAGGTCGCCCCGGAGGGTCGGCCAAGGTTTTTTGTTTTTGGTGTAATGTATAGCACCGGAGTGCGTGGATTCTCTTCCCATAGGTAGTTGTATAATTCTTGGTCTATAATACATGCGTGTAGTGCTCCTTCTAGCCATTTTTTTTATCTCTTCCTGTATACTGAATTTAGGATCCCTCTCTAGTTTACCATATACATGTTCATCACTCAGCTGTCTCATGACTGCTCTAACATAGGCTTGCTTGTCCATGACAGCGACCGCACCCCCTTTATCAGCGGGTTTGATGATGATGTCGCCGTCATGGACAAGCTCCTGCAATGCTTCCATTTCTTCCCTAGTAATGTTCGGACGTCTATACCCTTTAACACCCTTATCTTTAAGTTGCTCTATATCAGTTTTTACGGCTTCCTCAAATGCTTTAATAGCTGCTGAGCTTGTTGGTGGGATGAATCGACTTTTTGTTTTTTAATTCAACCATTTTAAGATCAAACTCACTAATTTTCTCACTTGGTGTATCTTTCTTTCCCTCGAACCATTCCCTCAACTTAATTTGTCTAAGGAAGCGTTCTAGGTCTATTTGTAACTGAAACAAATTGGTATGTGTACATGGACTAAAGTTCAACCCCTTGCTCAATACAGATACTTGTGCCCCAGTGAGTGCTTTATGGGAAATGTTTACCACTAGTTCTGTTCTGTCTTCCGTAGATTCGGTGTTCTCTGCGTCTTGCCTTTTTCTATTTTCTTTTTGCCGCCGATGCTGGCGCCTACCCCCTCTTCTTTTCCTTCTGCTGGGGTTTTGGTTGGATCTGAAAGGAACAAACTCATAGTTCATGTCATGTAAATTAGATATATAACTGCCATTCACATTCCTATGACCTCTTTTCTTCCAGGTAGCTTTAGAGTTATCAGTTTGCCACGTATATATATATCCGGTCTCATAGTCTCCTGTATCTCTTATCCATTTTTTCCTTTTTGTTTCTTCTAGCTCTCCCCGAAGCTTACTCATATCTTTCTCCACTTTATCATTAGGGCCGGTTATGGCTTAGAATGTATTTATATGCACACAAATGGTTCACTCACTGCTTGAGAAAGGCTCAGTTTGAGCCGAAACGTCGTGATTAAGACATGTGGGTCTGAATAAACTCTGCACAAGACACTCAAGATTATGGAGTGCTGCCTGTTTTTTGTTTGAATCTATGGACTGAGGTTAGCCGGTGGACGGGCTTCCTGAAGGCTTTGCACCCGCAGATAAGTTAAAACGTTGTGCTGTTCCTTTTTTTTTTTCTCTCTCTCTCTCTCTCTCTCTCTCTCTCTCTGTGTGTGTATATATATATATATATGAGAGAGAGAGAAAAAAAGGAACAGCACAACGTTCTAACTTATCTGCGGGTGCAAAGCCTTCAGGAAGCCATACATGTGTATATATGTATACACACATGTATATTTATACACACATGTATATTTATGCATACATATACATACACATACTTATGGGGTACTCACAGTAAGTATCGGTGCTCTGGAGAAATATGAACAGTCTATAGCGATGAACTCCGGCACTCAAATAATATTTCATATAATTGTTTTATTCATAATCAATGATTTTCATACTCCGCAAAATTCATATGATGCCACAGATAATGCAGACATGATGGTTTGTTCACAGACAATTTTTACAACGTTTCGGCTAATTACGCCTTTCTCAAGTTATATCTGTGTTTCTGAAATATACAGAAAAAACAAGATATCCATTATAACATAGAATGTGGCAAAAAAAGGGAAAAAAAATAGAGTAGAGAAAAAAAAGGGGAAAAAGGAAAAAAATGGACCATCCAGGTCGAAAGAAGTATATTGACAAGAATTTTTAAATAGGAATACATCAAAGAGAATATACCATTCATAGCTACAGCTAAGAGGAGGAAGAGATCAGAACCCAAGAGAAGGAAGACCACTCTGAGGTTGTAAGCTAGAAACATAAGTGTAGGATAAAGGGGAAAAAAATATGTATATACTTTACTAATACATAGGTCGCTCTATGGGGAGATAAAACGGCATCCCACTATGAAAAAAGTGTATACGGTATATAACACCAAATAAGTATGGCTGACCAATCGCAAATTAATTGGTAAGTGTGAGCTACCTGAGAATAAATGTCGGACCGGCAGAGCCTGCAGGGCTGTAAGGGCTGAAAGAGCCAAGTGAAATCCGGGACATGGAGCCTCGCCACGTTCCAAAGTGAAAGTGAAGGGAAAGACTGAGCGCGCGCTTTATGAGAGTACCGTGCCTGTGCTGGAGCCAAAGACTTCCGGGTTATGAGTTCAGGACGCGGTGGACAGTGCACACGCGTGAGTCGGACGCTATTGATTTTACAGAGTGCTGGCCCAGTGATAGTGCGCACGCGTCTGAATAGTCTGTAGAGAAGTTCATCTGCTGTCTGCGCACGCGTGAGTCGTACATTGTGGATTGTTGCGGAGTGCTGGCTTTGTGACAGTGCGCAAGTGTTCGGATGGTCTGATGAAGAAATTCATTTGCTCTCTGCGCCTGCATGCTGCAAGGTAAAAAATGGTGAGTAATGGTAAATGAAAGCAATAAAGTGAAACAAAAGGATAAGACAAGTGGGAAAGGAAAAGAGACAATTAAGAGCAGCCCTATGGAAGAAACGGACATGGCAACAAAAAAGAACACATAAACCATTATACATATAACAATATGAAAGGGGATCTAGAGAAATGGCAACCTTAAAGCAAAGACCATGCAAGCATAAATATAAGGACTCTATTGTATAAAGGGATAATTAATGTGAAATCTCATAATCCCTATTTAAACCCAAGGGAGATAAAGTCTGTAAAGAATATATCCAGAACGCTTCGCGTTCCTTCACTTTTTTAATACGGTCTCCACCCCTTCTCATAATAGGCACATGATCAATGATTTGATATCTCAACTGGGCGACCTGGTGTTTATATTCTAAAAAGTGAGCAGGAATAGGCAGTAAGGTACGTCCACAACGTATTGTGGATTTATGTTGGGAGATACGGTCCTGGATATGTTGGGTAGTCTCACCAACATATCCGAGACCGCAAGGGCATTTAATAAGGTAGACGACATATGTATAGTCACAAGTATAATGACCCTGAATTGGATATCTCCGTCCTGATCTTGGATGCGTGAAAGAATCACCTTTAGAAATGTTAGAGCATTGTAGGCAATTTAGACACGGGAAAGTACCGTTCCGTGGAGTAGAAAGAAATTGTTGTTTCAGTTCTCTAGAAGAGCCTACATCTGCCCGTGCTGTATTTTCTGCACCATGGGCACAGCGGATTTGGTTTTCCATAGGTTTACATGATGGAACGTGATGGAAAGCTGCTACGAATACGCAGCAGCCATTCCGCTGCGGATCCGCAGCCAAGTCCGCACCGTATGTACATAGCCTAATTTTAAACCTAATTCTAACTATAACCCTAATTCTAACCTTAATTGCAATCCTGATTCTAACCCTAACCCTAATTGCAACCCTAACCCTAAGGCCGGCATCACACTATCGAGTTTTACGGTCGTATGAGGCGCAAAAACTATGCATTGCACACGGACCAATGATTCTCTATGGGGCAGTTCCTATCTGCCGTATATTTCTCGGCCGTATTTTACGGGCGCAGAAAATCGCAGCATGCTGCGTTTGTCAGCGTATTGCGCACAAAATCCGCCAATGGAAGTCAATGGGGGCGAGAAAAATACGGATTACAGACGGAGGATGACATGCATAAAATATGCTTCCACACCCTGCCTACGGATGACATACGGATCACTGTTTTGGGATAATTTCTGCGTATTACGCATGTAAAATACGGACCGTATTTCCCTACGCTGAGTGTGACTCCGGCCTTATTCTAACCCTAGTGGAAAAATAAAAATATATTTTCTTTTTCATTATTTTCCCACCTATGGGGTTGATAAAGGGGGGGTGGTTATGTACTATTTTTTTATTTTTTATTTTGATCACTGTGATAGGTTCTATCACAGTGATCAAAATGTACCTGGAATGAATCGGCCGGCAGATTCGGCGGACGCACTGCGCATGCACCTGCCATTTTGGAAGATGGCGGCGCCCATCACTGAAGGTGGATGGACCCTGGGAGGGACACCGGGACTTGGGAGGTACGAGAGGGGAGAGGAGGGCAGCGGAGGACAGGACGGAGGGGAGGAAAGTGACGGCGGCGACAGATTGCCGCAGCCAGTCGCTGGCGGGGGTAGATCACGGTCTCCAGCCATGGCCGATGAAATTGCAGCATCGGCTATGGCTGGATTGTAATATTTCACCAATTTTTATTGGTGAAATATTACGATTGCTCTGATTGGTTGTTTAAAGTGAAACAGTCAATCAGAGCAATCGTAGCCATGGGGTGGGGGGCAAAGCCACCTCCATCCCCCCCCTTTTCGGGCTCAAGTACAACTCCTCCTGTACCTGCAGGGCGGGTGATATTTGAATTAACCCTTTCACTCGACCTGCAGGAGCGTGATCCTGCCATGACCCCACATGGGCGTCACAGGTCGGATTGGCACCAAACTTTCATGACGCCTACGTGGTGTCGGGAAGGGGTTAATGACTGTCAGTACGTCTTTTTACTGACCTGAGATACAAGATACTAGCATCCCTATACAGGTGACAATCCAGCAGCCGTCAGCGGTGCACTATAGCTTACAACTTGCTGCATTGGCCACGATCAGTGTTGGCACCATCCATATCTGTTAAACCCCTTAGATGCTGTTGTCAATAATGACTATATCATATAAATGGTTAACAGTGTGGGGCTCCCTCTTTATTCCTATTGACACTCTGAGATCATGATTGTGTGGTCCTGATGTTTGCCGTGGCAGTTCACGGCCAAATAGCGGCTTTTTGAGCCTGCTGGCTACAGTGACCTGTTCAAAAGTTAGTGACATTTAGTGACATTTAGGTGGTAAAACTACACTTTTTCATTCCGGTCATACCACTTTCTATTAGTTCCTGACAATCACCTAAAGGGTTACTACCTGACAGCAATTTTCAGTATGTCAGGGGTGCGGTTTTTAAATGGTATCACTTTTGTAAATTTCCATGAAAAATTGCTGCTACATTTTTAAACCTCCTAAAATGCTAACAGAATAAAATAACATTTTACAAATGGGGCTGATTTAAAGCAGACATGTTTTTCTGTGGTATGACTGTCTGGATTAAAGGGATAATCCTTCATATTTTGAAAATTGCTATTTTTTTTTTATAAACTTTTTTGTCAAATTTCGGTTATTTTTATAAATAAACCCAAACATATTGACCTAAATTTACCATAATCATAAAGTATAACGTTCCACGAAAAAATAATCTCATAATCTTTGGGATTTGTTGAAGTGTTCCAGAGTTAGGCTAGTTTCACACATCAGTTTTTTGTTTTCAGGCTAAATCCAGCCAATTTGTAAAAAAACCAGATCCGGCGCAAATTGTGAAAAACTGATACACCGGATTCGTTATTTAGCTGGATCTGTCCCTCTTTAATGCGCATGGATTTTTGACTTACTGTTTCAGAGAGAGAGAGAGAATCTGCATGATTTGTATGGAAAATGCTTTGAAAACCGGATACGGGTGCTGGATTCATTGTTTCACACCTTCGTTTCACGTGTTTTTGGGCAGCACGGTGGCGCAGTGGATAACACAGCAGCCTTGCAGAGCTGGAGTCCTGGGTTCAAACCCCACCACGGATAACATTTGCAAAGAGTTTGTATGTTCGCTCCGTGTTTGCATGGGTTTCCTCCCGGTTTCTTCCCACATTCCAAAGACATACTGATAGGGAATTTAGATTGTGAGCCCCAACAGGGACAGCGATGATTATGTGTGCAAAACTGTAAAGCGCTGCAGAATTTGTTAGCGCTATATAAAAATAAAGATTATTATTATTATTTTTGGCCGATTCCGTCACTGTGCGTTTTTTTCCGCCGGACAAAAAAACAATGCAGTGGACGTTTTCTCCGTTCGCCGGAAACGACTATTTGGACGGATCTGGAAAAAAATGAAACGTCTGGCCATCAGGCACAATCCAGCGCTAATACAACTCTATGGGGAAAAAAAACTGACCCGGGGTGAAAAAAAAACGGATTCTTTTTTTTCCAAAAATTGCCAGATTGTGCCTGAAACAAAAAGCCTGATGTGTGAAAGTAGCCTTATTGCTACATAAAGTGACACTGGTCAGATTTAAAAAATTTGGCCCAGTTACTAAGGGGTTTAAATACATCCAATTCTGGAAGTTATTATTTAAAAATTTGATTAACTCCTTAGTGACAGAGCCAATTTGCCGCTTAATGACCAAGCCAATTTTTACAATTCTGCCACTGTCACTTTGTGGTTATAACTCTGGAACGCTTAAATGGATCCCACAGATTCTGAGATTTTTCGTGACATATTTTACGTCATGTTAGTGGTAAAATTTCTTCGATATGACTTGCGTTTATTTATGAAAAATACGAAAATATGGGGAAAATGTTGAAAATTTCACAATTTTCATTCTTTGAATTTGTATGCCCATAAATCAGAGAGTGGTGTCATACAAAATAGTTAATAAATAACATTTCCAACATGTCTACTTTACATCAGCACAATTTTGGAAATCATTTTTTTTTTATTAAGACAATATAAGGGTTAAAAGTTGACCAGCGATTTTGAGTTTTTCCAGCAAATTATAGAAAAAATTTTTTTTTTTTTTTTAGGGACCACCTCACATTTGAAGTGACTTTGAGGGGTCAATATAGCTGAAAATACCCCAAAGTGACACCATTTTAAAAACTGCACCCCCCCCCTCAAGGTGCGGAAAACCACATTCAAGAAGTTTATTAACCCTTCAGGTGCTTCACAAGAACTAAAGCAATGTGGAGGGAAAATAATCAACATTTTACTTTTTTCACAAAAAAATTACTTTGGAACTATTTTTTTTTTGTTTTGACAAGGGTATCAGCAGAAAATGGTCCACAAAATTTGTTGTGCAATTTCTGCTCAGTATTCCGATACCCCATATGTGGGGAAAAGCCACTGTTTGGGTGCATGTCAGGGCTCAGAAGGGAGGGAGCACCGTTTGACTTTTTGAACTCAAAATTGGTTGGAATCAATGATGGTGCCGTGTCGTGTTTGGAGAGCGAGTGATGAGCGAGTATACTCGTTGCTCGGGTGGTCTCTGAGTATTTGTAACTGCTTGTAGATTTAGTTTTCTTCGCGCCAGCTGAATGATTTACAGCTATTAGCCAGGCTGAATACATATGGGGGTTGCCTGGTTGCTAGGGAATCCCCACATGTAATCAAGCTGTCTAGTAGCTGTAAATCATTCAACTGCAGCGATGAAAACTAAATCTCCGAGCAGTTACAAATACTCGGAGACCACCTGAGCTTGCTCTGGAAAACCCGAGCAACGAGTACACTCGCTCATCACTAGAGACCACCTGATGTACCTAAACAGTTGAAACCCCCCAATTCTAACTCCAACCCTAACCTCAACACACTCCTAACCCTAACTCACTTTAGCCCAACTCTAACCTTAACCCCTTTCTGACCTTTGACGTACTATCCCGACGAGGGTCAGATAGGCCCAGGTCACCATCTGACCCTCGTCGGGATAGTACGTCATGGCGATCGGCCGCGCTAAGGGGAGGGGGGGGGGGAGCGCAGCCGATCGCGGCCGGGTGTCAGCTGCCTATCGCAGCTGACATCCGGCACTATGTGCCAGGAGCGGTCACGGACTGCCCCCGGCACATTAACCCCCGGCAACCCCCCCCTCCCCCCCCCCCAAAAAAAAATTCATGAATAGCTGTTTTTTTTTTTTTTTTTATCATTCTGCCTCACAAAAATCGGAATAAAAAGCGATCAAAAAACATCACGTACCCGAAAATGTTACCAATAAAAACGTCAACTTGTCCCGCCAAGAACAAGACCTCACATGACTCTGTGGACTCAAATATGGAAAAATTATAGCTCTCAAAATGTGGTAACGCAAAAAATATTTTTTGCAATAAAAAGCATCTTTCAGTGTGTGTCGGCTGCCAATCATAAAAATTCGCTAAATAACCCGCTATAAAAGTTAATCAAACCCCCCTTCATCACCCCCTTAGTTAGGAAAAAATTGTGTGGTTAGGGTTACCGTTGGGACTAGGGTTAGGGGTGTGTTTAGATTAGGGTTTCAGTTATAATTGGGGGGTTTCCACTGTTTAGGCACATCAGGGGCTCTCCAAATGCTACATGGCGTCCGATCTCAATTCCAGCCAATTCTGCGTTGAAAAAGTAAAACAGTGCTCCTTCCCTCAGAGCTCTCCCGTGTGTCCAAACAGGGGTTTACCCCAACATATGGGGTATCGGCGTACTCAGGACAAATTGGACAACAACTTTTGGGGTCCAATTTCTCCTGTTACCCTTGGGAAAATACAAAACTGGGGGCTAAAAAATAATTTTTGTGGGGAAATAAAAAAGATTTTTAATTTTCACGGCTCTGCGTTATAAACTGTAGTGAAACACTTGGGGGCTCAAAGTTCTCACAACACATCTAGATAAGTTCCTTGGGGGGGGGGTCTAGTTTCCAATATGGGGTCACTTGTGTGGGGGGGGGGGGTTTCTACTGTTTAGGTACATTAGGGGCTCTGCAAACGCAATGTGACGCCTGCAGACCAATCCATCTAAGTCTGCATTCCAAATGATGCTCCTTCCCTTCCGAGCTCTGCCATGCGCTTAAACGGTGGTTCCCCCCCACATATCGGGTATTCGCGTACTCCGGACAAATTGGACAACAACATTTAGGGTCCAATTTCTCCTGTTACCCTTGGAACAATACAAAACTGGAGGCTAAAAAATAATTTTTATGGGAAAAAATTTTTGTTTTATTTTTATGGCTCTGCATTATAAACTTCTGTGAAGCCCTTGGTGGGTCAAAGTGCTCACCACACATCTAGATAAGTTCCTTAGGGGGTCTACTTTCCAAAATGGTGTCACTTGTGGGAGGTTTCAATTATCAATCAGTGGCTCTCCAAACGCAACATGGCGTCCTATCTCAATTCCTGTCAATTTTGCATTGAAAAGTCAACCGGCGCTCCTTCCCTTCCGAGCTCTCCCATGCGCCCAACAGTGGTTTACCCCCACATATGGGGTATCGGCGTACTCAGGACAAATTGTACAACAACTTTTGGGGTCCAATTTCTTCTCTTACTCTTGGGAAAATAAAAAATTGGGGGCGAAAAGATAATTTTTGTGAAAAAATGATTTTTTATTTTTACGGTTCTGCATTATAAACTTCTGTGAAGCATTTGGTGGGTCAAAGTGCTCCCCACACATCTAGATATGTTCCTTAGGGGGTCTACTTTCCAAAATGGTGTCACTTGTGAGGGGTTTCAATGTTTAGGCACATCAGTGGCTCTCCAAACGCAACATGACGTCCCATCTCAATTCCTGTCAATTTTGCATTGAAAAGTCAAATTGCCCTCCTTCGCTTCCGAGCTCTGTCATGCGCCCAAACAGTGGTTTACCCCCACATATGGGGTATCAGCGTTCTCAGGACAAATTGTACAACAACTTTTGGGGTCCATTTTCTCCTGTTACCCTTGGTAAAATAAAACAAATTGGAGCTGAAGTAAATTTTTTGTGAAAAAAAGATAAATGTTCATTTTTATTTAAACATTCCAAAAATTCCTGTGAAATAGCTGACGGGTTAATAAAGTTCTTGAATGTGGTTTTGAGCACCTTGAGGGGTGCAGTTTTTAGAATGGTGTCACACTTGGGTATTTTCTATCATATAGACCCCTCAAAATGACTTCAAATGAGATGTGGTCCCCAACAAAAAAATGGTGTTGTAAAAATGAGAAATTGCTGGTCAATTTTTAACCCTTATAACTCCCTAACAAAAAAAATTTTGGTTCCAAAATTGTGCTGATGTAAAGTAGACATGTGGGAAATGTTACTTATTAATTATTTTGTGTGACATATCAATTTTTCTAAATTTTCGCCAAACTTCAGTTTTTTTTCACAATTAAACGCAGGTAATATCCAAATTTTTTTAACACTACCATGAAGTACAATATGTCACGAGAAAACAATGTCAGAATCACTGGGATACTTTGAAGTTTTCCAGAGTTATAACCTCATAAAGGGACAGTGGTCAGAATTGTAAAAATTGGCCTGGTAATTGACATGGAAACCACCCTTGGGGGTAAAGGGGTTAATGGAAAAATGGAAATATGTATTTTTTTAAAAGGGCTTTTATTTACTATTATTTTTTATTTTGATCACTGTGATAGTGTATATCACAGTGATCAAAATGAACCAATAGGAAAATATTCCTATTCTTGCAGGGTGTCGGCCGGCAGATTTTGGTGGGCGTACCATGCATTCACCCACCATTTTATCCCGGAAATAGACGGCGGGCTGCCCGGATGACTTAATGGGGGGGATGCTGAAGGATCCAGGGACAACGGACGTATTGGGAGGGATCAGGGGACCCCATTTCTCTCTCTCCTGCGATCACATCAGAGGAGAGTGAAATGAAATGGAAGAATGGACTTTCTTTTTTTTGCGGTCACCGATTGCAACATCGGGGTCGGTAAAAACCGACCTGAATCATGTTCTCTGGTGTCTCAGCTATCCCCTTAGCTGAGACCCCGGAGAAATTCCGACTCTGGCGGGTGCTATACACTTTTTCAACAGCGCCGTTAAAAAGCGGCGCTGTGGTTTAAGTACCCTTTATTGCTGCCTTGAAAAGGTTTATCGGCGGTCGATATGGGGTTAAAATGAACTTTTGTTAGTGGGGAAACCCCCTTTTTAATGTCCAGTTCTGACCCAAAAACATGGTTCAGTATAGATTGTGCTCACACTTGGATCCAGAATTTTCATGGCTGTAAGTCTGTGTGTTGTTCAAGAAAATATCGGAGAGCATAAAGTTGTCACATGGATGTGTGAATGCAGTGAATTAGATGTGGTACACTTTTGTTTGCCTGTTTATTGTACACAGAAAGAATTCAGTTATTTTTCTTCTGCAACTTGTGCAGTAATTCATTGTTCACTTACATTTGCATGTGTTTTCTTCCACAGGATGACTGGCTTAGAAAGAATTATCTTAAAGATTTCAAGCATCATTTTATGAAGCATTTTCCATACACCGTACATGATCCTTTACAAGAAAGGAAAAAAATCAAGAAAGGGTAATTAGTGTGAAAAAAACAAGTTGTGATCTTGAAGATATTTAGGAAAGTTACCTATAAGTGATATTGTGTGCTGTTTATTGAATTTTAGGGACATGGAATTGTATTTTTATTGTATCCTTCGAACTCAAGTTTTATCAAAACCTTTGTATAAAATTTAAAAATACTCTCTATAAAATACAAAAAAACCCCAGCGTGCATAGGTATATGGCATAAATAGACTAAAAAGAGTAGTACTGTCAGTAAGTAATTTGGCAAAAATCGCAATATACTAGACTTTTCCCCAGAGTAGAACAAATCATTAACTAAATAAGGCTACTTTCACACTTGCGTTTTCTGGTTTCCGTCGTTGTGCAGTGAAATGACGTTTCTCCTTCGCCTCATTGGGGGACACAGGACAGTGGGTGTATGCTTCTGCCGCCAGGAGGCTGATACTATGTAAACATAAAAAAAGTTTAGCTCCTCCTCTGTCGTATACATCCTGACACTGGCTACCAGAGAATCCAGTTCATGCTTAGTGTCTGAAGGAGGCACACCTCTGGGTCCCGGATCCTTTGGACTCTTGTTTCATTTCTACAATGGATTGAGAGGGGCGACGGACCCTTTTGAGGGTCCGATCTCCCCAAACCAGCAACGGGCGAGCTTGTGCGAGTACCTCCACGTATTCTTTCCCGTGACGTGGGATTACACGCTGGACTTGGCCCTGACCAGCCTGAGGTATTCAGACCATAGGCTGTACAGGTGCCCTCAGATGTCCGTGTGTCCCCCCCGTTTTTCTACACCTATGCTTTGGGCTGCGGTGATAGAGGGGTGATGGACGGTCCCTCTCCTTATCCCACGGCGGTAATGGACTTTTTGGGTTCCTGCACCGTCCTGCATCATCCTCTTCCCCCGCCGGAGAAGGGCTCAGTTAGCTAAGGCAGGGAGACTAAAAAATGGGGGGCTCCTGACAGCATTTACCTTTAAGACAGGCATCCCCGCGCCGGGGTAATAACTGGCCACAGTTTTTCCTAAACCTCTGTGTGTGCTGCGGTTCCTCCAGCGCTTGTCAGCGTTGCAGCGGAGGACGGCCGGCGTGCTGCCTTTCCAGAGAGTCCAAGCTCCGGCCCGGCGTTCTGCGAACACATTTGGGTCGCCTTCCATCCTGCTCAGCGGTGCTGCGAGGCTCTGCCCCCCCGGCGCGTCTTCTTCCGGTCTTCCCCCTCCTCTCCTCGCTGGGGAAAATCGAGGCCCTGGCTTCGGCCTGCTTCAGGCCGCATCAGCGCTGCAGGACTCGGGGCGGCTTAGAGGTAAGGAAATCCAAGCGGTTCCGCCCCCTGAAGGCAGCTAAGAATAAAGATGGCGCTTTCACTCACACTTTGGTGCTCGGTCACTGTATGCGGGGGACACAGGACTGAGGTAATTGCTTCTCCCTCCAGACTGACAGCAGAAGCATTATTTTTTTCCCAGTCTAAGGCCCTGGGTAGAGTATTTTTTACGGATCACTATGTCTAGAAGGACCAAAACTCACACGGTTCTATATACCGTTTGCTCTGGGCATGCGAGAAGGCAGAACGACAGGCTACACAATCGTCTCTGTGAGGCCTGTGACTCCGAATGCGCTCAGGAGCCCCCCATGCTAGCTTCCCATCAATCTCCCTGGCGGTTACTCCTGCTTCTCAGGCAGACACTGGGATGGTTCCATCAGAATGGGTCACGTCATTATCGCAATCCATGGCTTCCCTAACTAAGTCAATCGAGTCCCTTCAGACCCCAGCTGGAGTCAGGGACAGCAATTCATCTGTCTTGGAGCAAGCTTTAGATTCTCAAGGGCCTCCGGCCTGCAGGGGCCGCGCTTGCACTAGGCAGACGCGGGAGAAGCGAAATCTCAGTGTCTCCTGGGCCATCAGGTGCATCAGCATCCTGGAATTCTGTCTCTCGCTCGCCTTCCCCGGCAGAAAGTGGAGAACTCTGGTCAGACCGAGTCAGAGGGGTCCCTTAATTTTGAGACTCCTGGGTGTCAGTAGATAGCCTGATTGAGGCTGTCAATCAGACCCTGGGAATAGATGATGAACCCGTTTTACCCTCGGATCACAAAGTTTCTTTTAAGCGGGCCAGACTATCCCATAAGGTTTTTTCCTCTCACCCCGAGTTCGAGGACCTGGTCCAGCGAAACCGGGTTCACCCGGACAAACGTTTTTCAGGGCAGAAAGCCTTGAAGGCAAGATACCCTTTTTCTCCTGAGCTACGTAATAAATGGCGGAATCTCCCTCTGTAGATCTGCCGGTGTCTCGCTTAGCCTCTAATACTCTTATCCCTTCCCAACGGCTCTTCTATTAAGGATCCCACGGATCGTCTTATAGAAAGTTTGGCTCATTCAGTTTTTGAATCTTTGAGTTCAGCCCTTTTTCCCTCTTTTGCGGCAACTTGGCTCGCTAAGGCCATGATGTCTTGGTCAGAATCCTTGACAAGGGCTCTCCAAGAGAGAGACTTGCCAACGGAATTGACAGAAATATCAAGTCAGATAACCCTTGCTGGGAGCTATCTGATTAATGCATCCTTAGATGCAGCAGATTGTGCTGCCTCTGCAGCAGCAAATGCAATTGCCGTAAGAAGGGCTCTCTGGATAATAACATGGCGGGCAGACTCTACCTCTAAAAAATTTCTTACAACCCTCCCGTATCAGGGGGGTCGCTTGTTCGGGGAGAAAGCTTATTGCTGATACCACAAAAGGGAAAAGTAACTTTCTTCCACAGCAGAGGTCTAGACAGCCATTTCGTCGTCAATTTCAGGCCCGTTTCAAACCTTTTCGCAATGCCAGATGGACCCCAGTGTCAGGTTCTGCCGCGCAGGTTCGACCCAATCTGGACCGAGACAATCGAATCCCCTATAGAGCCAACCCGGGGGGAAGAATATGTTCCCAGCCGCCAAGATCCAAGGGGTCTAGGTCCCAAACGTTTTCAGACAAGTGACTGGAGGCATCCTCGGGTTGCCGCCGACAGAGTAGGCGGGCGCCTGCTTTTGTTTCACCAGGGCTGGCTTCATTCAATTCAAGTGGGTGAGAGAGCTCGTGTCCTTAGGGTACAAGATAGAGCTGGTTTGCCAACCTCCGCACCAGTTCTTCCCATCCCGCCTTCCTAGGTCCGAATCCCGTCGGCAAGCCCTGTTCAACTCTATAGAATCCCTTCGTCTTCGCGGGGTCATCACTCCTGTTCCGAGGGAGGAGAGATTTCAGGGGTTTAACTCCAACCTGTTTGTAGTACCCAAAAAGGACGGATCAGTAAGGCCCATTCTAGACCTGAAAAACTTAAACAGATTTGTCAAAATCTGTCATTTTCGGATGGAATCTCTCCGGTCAGTTATTGTGTCTATGGAAAAGGAGGAGTTCTTGGCTTCGATAGACATTCAGGACGCCTACCTGCATGTTCCCGTTTTTTCTGCCCATCAAAGATTTCTCCGGTTTGCCATAAATAACTTACACTTCCAGTTCATGGCTTTACCCTTCGGGCTGGCCTCCGCCGCCAGGGTGTTCGCAAAGGTCATGTCAACTGTGGTGTCCATTCTGCACTCCCGAGGCATAGTAGTCTTGCCATATCTAGACGATCTTCTCATCAAAGGGCTGACCTTTCAGGCCTGCGAGGAGAGTGTCAGCATTTCTCTAGACACTCTTATTTAGGCTGGCTGGTGAATCTAAAAGAAGTCTTCCCTGGTACCATCCCGGAGAATCTAATTTCTGGGGATGATTTTCGACACCTCTCAAGCCCTCTCGATCCTGCCCCAGGACAAGGTCCTAGCCCTTCGGTGAGAGGTGAGGAACCTTCGGCAGCCGTACTTTCATACAATCCGGTCCTGCATGAGGGTATTGGGAAGGATGGTTGCAACAATAGAAGCAGTACCATTTGCACAGTTTCATCTTCGGTCCCTCCAGCATGCGCTTTTAGCAGCATGGGACAAAAAGCCATTCTCCCTCAACCACAGGTTCCGGTTGTCTCTCCAGGTCAGGCAGGCTCTTTCATGGTGGTTAAACAGCCTGTCCTTACTAAAGGGGAAACCTTTTCCTCCAACCAATTGGCTAGTGGTCACAACGGATGCCAGTCTCCTAGGTTGGGGAGCAGTGTTATTTCACCACACTGCTCAGGGGTGCTGGTCCCCTCGGGAGTCAGGTGTCTTCCCATCAATCTCTTGGCGATTCGGGTAGTTCGCCTGGCTTTGCAGTATTTCCATCATCTTTTGGCGGGTCGCCCAGTCCGGATTCAATCGGACAATGCCACAGCCGTGGCATACATAAATCACCAGGGGGCACACGCAGCAGGGCAGCTATGCAGGAGGTAATTTTGTACTGGGCCGAGAGGAATCACTCAGTGATTTCGGCAGTCCACATTCCGGGCGAGGAAAACTGGGCAGCGGACTTCCTCAGTCGGCAGGGCCTGGCTTCCAGGGAATGGTCTCTCCATCCCGAGGTATTTCAGCAGATATGTCATCAATGGGGGGACTCCCGACGTGGATCTAATGGCGTCCGGGAGGAATGCCAAGGTTCCCAGGTTTGTCGCCCGGTACCGAGATCCACAGGCGGTCGCCGTGGATGCGCTAGTTCTGACCTGGAACCAGTTTCATCTCCCTTATCTGTTTCCCCCTCTGGCACTTCTCCCAAAAGTAAACAAGAAAATCAAGTCAGAGAGTGCCAGCTATTTTGGTCGCCCGGGATTGGCTGCGGCGGTCGTGGTACGCAGACCTGGTACAACTTCTCGCCGGAACTACGTGGCGGCTCCCCAACTGTCCAGACCTTCTATCACAAGGGCTGATTTACCACCAGAACTCAGGGGCCCTGTGTTTGATGGCCTGGCCGTTGAATCTTGGGTGTTAACTCAGGCCGGGTTCTCCCAAGAGGTGGCTGATACTATGATCAGCGCCCGAAAAACCGTTTCGGCTCGGATTTATCATCATACTTGGAAATTTTTTCTTTCATGGTGCAGAGCGTGCGGGTTGCCTTCTCTGCGTTTTTCCATTCCAAATATTCTTGCTTTTCTCCAGGCAGGTCTGGATTCAGGGCTGGCTCCAAGTACTCTAAAAAGGCAGATTTCAGCCTTGTCGGTCCTTTTCCAGCGCAGAATTTCAACCAACCTACAGGTAAGAACTTTTTTTCAGGGAGTCGCCCATAAGGTCCCTCCTTTTAAAATTCCTTTGGAAGCTTGGGATCTTAATTTGGTTTTAAGGGCTTTACAGGAAGTTCCTTTCGAACCTATTCAAGATATTTCCTTAACTCTCCTTTCCTGGAAGGTCGTGTTCTTAGTGGCCATAACTTCCATAAGGAGGGTATCAGAATTGGCAGCCCTTTCCTGTCGTGCTCTTTTTTTTTTTTTTTACGGTTCCATCAGGATAAAGTGGTGCTCAGACCAGCTCCATCCTTTTTGCTGAAGGTTGTTTCCTCGTTTCACATTAACAAGGATATAGTTCTTCCTTCTTTTTGCCCGGTGCTGACGCACCGTGTGGAAAAAGCCCTCCATACGTTGGAGTTAGTGTGAGCTCTGAGGAGGTACATTTCCCGTACAGCTCCTTTTCGACAGACGGATGCTCTTTGTCCTCCCAGAGGGTCGCAGGAAGGGATTCGCAGCCTCGAAATCTACTTTGGCCAGGTGGATACGTTCAGCTATTTAGGAGGCCTACCGCGCCAGTGGCGTGATGGTTCCGGCTGGAATCAAAGCTCACTCCACTAGAGCAGTGGGGGCTTCCTGGGCGATTCGGCACCAGGCCTCAGCAGAACAAGTTTGCAGAGCTGCAACTTGGTCCAGTCTGCATACTTTTGCCAAGCATTACAATGTCCACTCCCATATTTCTGCAGATGCAAGTCTGGGTAGAAGGATTCTTCAGGCAGCGGTAACGCACCTATAACGACAGCTGCTTGAATAGTTATAACCGGTGAGTTAATTCCCCACCCAGGGACTGCTTTAGGACATCCCACTGTCCTGTGTCCCCCAATGAGGCGAAGGAGAAATAGGGATTTTTGTTTTACTCACCGTAAAATCCTTTTCTCCGAGACACTCATTGGGGGACACAGCTCCCTCCCTGATAGCCTGTTGGCTGTTTTTTGTTGTATCCAGATTTATCAGTCAGTAGGTCTTGTCTTTTCTAGACATGGTTTTTTTGTATTTATGCAGATATATTGTTTTTCGTTTTTGTTCTCCTACTGCTTTTGCACCAAACTGGATTCTCTGGTAGCCAGTGTCGGGGTGTATATGACGGAGGAGGAGCTAAACTTTTTTAATGTTTACTTAGTGTCAGCCTCCTGGCGGCAGAAGCATACACCCGCTATCCTGTGTCCCCCAATGAGCGTCTTGGAGAAAAGGATTTTACGGTGAGTAACACAAAAATCCCTATATCGACGGACGTCATGAAAATAGTGAAAAACGTGTGCGACGGATTATGTGAAATGACAGATGCGTCGTTAGTATTTGTCAATGGAAAAGTTTCTGGATCGGTAAAGGAAAATTATGTGGAACAATACCTATGAGACTTAATTTGCCAATCAAACAAATCTGTTCGCTACCTTACTGCAGAGTTTGGCACCCTAGTCTGTGAAAAGTTGCCCTTGCTCACCGACTGATGTCCCTAATAATGAAATCCCTAGGTATTGCCTTCTAATATATAAAAATACACAATGATCATAAATAAGGATTGTACTTATCTTGTGCTTCAAATGTCCCCTTGTGTTATATGGAGACAGATATCCCCATCCCCAGAACCTCAGTCTGTCGATCACCATGGTTCCAATCTCAGTCTCTCTGGCACAATTGCTTATAATAGCAATAAAGTGGGTTGTAAAGCATTCTGTTTACAATATCCATGCAAAAATTGAAAAAGTGGCTTTTTTAATACTAAAGTCCTACACCTATAATAGCCGCATAGCAGTTTCCCCCACCAAATGACTAAAAGAAAACTGCACAAATTGTTTGTCTTCATAATTTATCCAATAATATTTCATCCAGTATGTATACAAGTAATTGAAATAACAAATTGAACAAATTATCCAGACAGCGGTATGAACTTGAACAAGCTTCCGACTTGCAGACAGATCCTGGGTGTGGATGATCCCTGTGCAGACATGCGCTTCCATAGATTGAGCAAGAGAGTAGAGACACTGACCAAGGATAAGGGAATCACTCCTCACTGATCCCAAGCTAATTTTGAAGCAGAGATTCTCATTGTTTCAGTAGTATTGACCTACCCTGGGATATGATGGGTTAAAGTGAGAGCGGCCTGTTCCTGCAATTTTTTTGTTCCTAACTCTTAATGGAAGGCTAGGCTTTATACCATAGTATAAAAAGTCCCATTCTCATCTAGAAAAGTGGGACTACTTTTTTTTCTGACTTGTCATCTGTGTGCAACCCTGTTTTTTTTTTTTTTTTTTACAGTAGCAGTTATTAAACATCTACAGTATCTTTTGTTCTGGAATTGCAATTTATCCTTAAAATAAGGTGCTATACTGTGGCATGCAATTTTCTCAGTCCCCCATGACAGCACTATGGAGAGATGGGATCCGACCTTCAGGGACAGGAAACCTACAGATAAAAGGGCGGTACCTCTCCCTCTTATCAGTTGGTTTCCTGTCTAAGACGGGTAAGCAGGAGCCGAAGATCCGGGGCCTGCCAGTCCGGGTATTGGCAGTGGGGGGAGCCTGGTTGAAGCCACCACCGCTAGGACCGATGTGTCTGTAGGTTGAGCGAGGGGAAGCGGGGCCGCCGCTCCGTAGAGGAGGCAGGTGCTGCCGTGGTTCGGTCAGAGGCACATGAGAAGGGTGCCAGAGGATGCATGTGGAGCAAGATGGCCGCCACTCCGGAAACTGAGTGCTCCTTCCTGGTCAGCGGGTGAATGTGGTCCCTCTTAAAATGAAGGACAGCGACTAGCAGAAGCCACAGCTGCAGCTTTGGCAGCAGCAGCAGCACAGCCGCCACAAACAGGACGGGCAGAAGGGTCGAGGAAAAAGCCGGTCCAGTAGCCACTCCACACAGCGCAGCAGATCTGCTGTGATGAGCAAGTCAGCGTCCGTGGATGATCCTCTACAGGATCCTATTCCTCCTCCAGAACCGGTGCCTGCGACCGCATCCACTGGTGAGTGACCTTCACCATTGTAATGTAGGCCCCTTCTGTTCCCCGTATTAGGGAAGGAAGAGATCGGGGAAAATGAAAAACAGGAGTTGTCCCACCTGTAACAGAGCCTTGCCGGAATTCTGGAACAAGAAGCTCTGCGACTCTTGTACACAACAAATACTTTGTGAGGAAACCCTGGATTTTGCTTCGGAACGTAGATCTGTTAGCAGATCAGAGGTCCAGATTGCCCTTTCATCCTCAAAACAAGGGGATAAATAAAAAAGAAATAAAAAAAAAGGTACTGTAATTTCCTCCCAATCTGACCCCTCTTCCTCGGGGGGCATAGACTCGGATATGTCGGACTCCTCCTCCTCTTCGGATGAGGGAATGGGGGTGCGTCATTGTTTTCCCCTGGATGAGGTAGACATGCTAGTAAAGGCAGTTAGATCCACTATGGGGGTGGTGGACCCTCGTCCTGATAAATCTGTCCAAGTTATTATTTTTGGAGAATTAGGCCAAAAGAAACGCAGGGGGTTTTACACTTAATGAGAATATCCAGGCCTTAATTAAAAAAGAATGGGGGAGACCGGATAGGAAGAATTCTTCGGTACCTTCCCTTAAAAGGAAATATCCCTTTGAAGAGGAGACATCCACATCTTGGGACAAGGCCCCTAAATTGTACGTTGCTGTCACTAAAGCGTCTAGGAAATTCGCCTTCCCCTTCGAGGACATGGGTACACTTAAAGATCCCTTGAACAAAAAATCCGATACCTTTCTTAAAGGGGCTTGGGAGTCAACGGGGGAAACCTTAGGCCAGCTATAGCTGCAACATATACCTCCAGATCCCTAATGGTATGGGTGGATCAGCTGGAGAAACAACTTAGGGAAGGGGCACCCAGGAATTAAATCTTAGAATCCATTCCCATGATAAGAGGTGCATCCGCGCCAGGGCTGCCCATTGTCGCCCCTGTTTAATCTGGCGCTAGATCCACCCTTAAGAACGCTGCAGACTGAATCAGCATTTGAGGGTGTCAAGGTGGGGGCTACCTCCGATAAAATCTCAGCTTTTGCTGATGATATTCTTTTGTTTATTGCGAACCCAGACCATGCAATACCGGCCATTATGAAAGTTTTGGAGGAATTTGGCAGATGCTCTGGCTTTAAGGTCAATTACAATAAATCGGAGGCTCTGGCGTTATTCAGGTCTAAGAGACTGCGGGACCCCCTGTTCCCATTTCAATGGAGTCAGGAGTCTATTAAATATTTAGGGATTCGGCTCCCGGCAGATCCATCCATATTATATAGAGTAAATTACAGACCACTGATAGCTTCAATCATTAGTCTTCTTCAGTCATGGAAACACTTTACATTATCTTTCTCAGGCCGATGTCACCTGATCAAAATGGTTGCATTCCACAAATTGCTGTACGCTTTTCAGACCTTGCCTCTACTGCTATCTAAGGTAGACCTTAGTTTGCTAAATTCAACTTTTTGAAAGTTTGTCTGGGGTGTGGGGGGCAGATCGCGTATAGGTCTCATAAAATTACAGGCGTTAAGGGCAGAGGGCGGAATCAACTTCCCTGACGTAGGAAGATATAACTTGGCGGCCAACTTTAGATATGCCATCGATTGGATAAGAGGTGTCTCCCACTATGCTAATGTTGGTTTAGAGCAACAAATATGTCCACACATCTCACTGCCGGCAATGTTGCATTTGGGTGGGGAGTGGCTTCCAACGCAGTTACGGGAACACCGGACGATGTGGCAGACAATACTGACTTGGAGACGATGTGGAATGCTTTGTGATTTACGGGCTGGACTGTCCCCATTTCAATCATTTCTTGGTAATCCTGGGTTCCTGAAAGGTAATCCACCATTAAGCTACAGGCTTCTGACTGAACAGGGATGCAGACTAGCAATAGATTTGATGAATCTTGACTTTTCTGTGCTCTTTTGACGCAGCATCACAGCGTTTTCCATTATTTAAGAACAACCCCTTCTTATTCCTTCAGGCACGGAGTTTGGTTCAAAAGTGTTTACTAACCGGGGGGGGGGGGGGGGGCAGGTGGGGAGGAACAAATTGGATGGCTATATTAGGAAAACAGGATCACAGCCAGCATCCATAAGTGGCATTTATTCACTGTTACGCAGGAGTTGGACATGGGAAGGGAGAGATACATGATTAGCAAAGTGGTCAAAAGATCTTCCGGGCTTGAGAGTAGGGGAATTTCTTGATGCTACTAATGAGCAAAGAAAAATTTTGACATATAGTAGTTATACTGACATGGCTCTATTGATTCTACATAGGGCTTATATTACCCCACACCTGCAGTCTAGGATGTCTCCTACGACTCTTTATTATTGCTCCAAATGCAAAATGCGTAACACTGACACATATCACCACTTATGGAGCTGTTCGAAGATTCAAGAACTGTGGGGTACCTTACATGACGAATTGCAGAGGATGTGTGGGATTAGTTGCTCACTCACACCACAATGGGCCATTTTCAACATGGAGGAGGGTCATTACAGCCTGCCTAAACATGTTAAAGCAACACTCATGATTTGGGCCTCTGCTTCCAGGAAAAGCATACTGCAATACTGGTTGAGTCCGATTGCCCCACCACTTTCTCTTATTCAAGCTAAGGTTATGTTCCTTTTCAGAATAGAGTGGATAGACGCGCTGACCACCAAAGAAAAGATGTCTGGTAAATTCCTAACCACATGGTCTCTCTCTATTCCATCTCTTCCTCTTGGGGTTAAGGAAAAATTGCGAGCCCAGTTTGAAAACACACAATGGTATTTGTTACAGCGGATAAGTGGTTACACTCCAATTCCATAATTTAAACCAAAGGTTGAGTGCACGCAGAGAAGGGGTGGTTGGGGAGGGGAGGGGTTTGGAGAGTTTGGGTTCAGCGGTTCTTGTTATTGATGTTTATTTGTCTTACTATTCAAAACCTAATAAACAGATTTAAAAAAAAAAAAAAAGAGGTGCATCGGCCTTGCTGGCAGATTCGTCAGCTGACTCTGTCTGATAAACATCCAAATCTGCCGCCCTCTCAAATGCAGCCTGGAGAGCTTTATTGCTTAAATGTTGGCCAGGGGACTTACACTAGATGATATCCTCTAAAAAGCTGGGGATTAGAAAAAGGGATTCCCAAACCTGGGACATGTGTCATTTAAACGGTCCTTTCGGAGCAAAAAATTTTTTGTAAAAAAAATCCCCGAGAGAGTAAAACGGTTGGGATGAGGGGAGAAGAAAAAATAGAGGGTTCCTCTTTGGCAGTTCTTCCCAAGACAAAAAATTCTCGAGGTGACGGTTTCTCCAGGGTGGGGGGGAAGATTAACCCTTTTCCTTCTGGCCTGGGAAAAAATCTCAATCAGCCCTTTGATCTTAAATTTAATCAGGTCCGGCTTGTGGACAGACCTTTTCTCTTTCCCCCCTCAAACTTGCGTGGTGACTGCCTAACATCTTCTATACTGGAACAAAAAGCCTTTGAAAGCGAAATCATGAACCTGGTAGAAAAATAAGAAGTCCTCCCTCGAGAGATGGGAAAGGGTTTCTTCTCCCCGTTATTTCTAGTATCAAAACCAGATGTCACTTAACGGACAATAATAAACTTGCGGAAACTGAATGGATGTCAAAAATCAAAGATTCAAGATGGAATCCATAAACACCAACATCCGAATACTGTTCCCGAACAATTTTATGACCGTCTTGGATCTCAGCGACGCATATTATCACGTCTCCATCCACTAACTATCCCAGAAATTCCTCAGACTAGCAGTTTCCATAAGAGGGGAAATAAGGGAATTCCAATACAGGGCCCTTCCCTTTGGAATATCTATAGCCCCCCGTGTATTCACAAAGCAGGTATCAAAAATGATGGCGCATCTGAGGGAGCAAGACATTCTTAGGATTCACTATATGGACGATTTTATAATAGTGAGCGACATGGCACAACACTGCAGAGGGACAGAGTAATGAGAACCCTAGGGAACCTGGGCTGGCTTATAAATCTGAAGAAATCAAGGCTAGAGCCCAGCAGAGTACAATAATTCCTAGGGCTAACGTTGGACTCCCAAAAACATGTCGCTTCCCAGTTCACAAAAAAGAAAAAATTATCCATGTAGTGACAAAAGCCTTACGGAACCCCTCCATGACACTGAGGGAAGCCATGTCACTACTGGGATCCCTTTCTGCCTGTCTACCGGCAGTTCAGTGGGCACAACTACACACTAGGGATCTCCAATGGGATTCAGTACTGTGCAAATTAATTGGGACAAAGCATTTTTTTAAGTTAAATCGTAAGTTGGTTACCAGTCAGTGGTTCAAACCAGTTTTAACTGCTCTGAACAGGTGTGAGTGTACAACCTTGAGTTACAAAATGTGGTTTGACTGGTATTAGTCAGAAAATAAAAAAGATATGTTTTCTTTTTTGCTTTGACCCAATTAATTTGCACAGCACTGTATATTAGAAAACCAGTGAGAACGTTTTATTGTTCGTAGCGTGTTTTTGTATAGGTGTTTCTTCTGATAAGCAGTATTGTAATGTATATATATTTCTGTTGTCATTAACCTGGAGGCCCTCCGAAGATCTGTAAACCAACTGATGTGAGGGAGAGGTACTGCCCTTTTTATCTGTAGGTTTCCTGTCCCTGAAGGGCGAATCCCCCCTCTCCGTGGTGCTGTCATGGGCTCTGAGAATAATATCTTTATTTTTATAGAGTACTAACATATTCCGCAGCGCTTTACAGTTTTACACACATTATCATCGTTGTCCCCAATGGGGCTCACAATCTAAATTCTCTATCAGTGTCTTTGGAGTGTGGGAGGAAACCGGTGTACCCGGAGGAAACCCACGCAAACACGGAGAGAACATACAAACTCTTTGCAGATGTTGTCCTTGGTGGGGTTTGAACCCAGGACTCCAGCACTGCAAGGCTGCAGTGCTAACCACTGCGCCACCGTGCTGCCGTGTTATCGATAACTATGCTCTTTTTTTTCTCACACCCCTAGACTGGATTGCGTGAGTCTCATCTGATTTTAGAGTCAAATCGCAGCATGCTGCAATTTGTTTCACAAACAGATTGGCAGCGGAAAAAAAAAGCCATCTGCTTTGCCACATTGAATAACATGGGTCGGTGTGCTATCCGATTTAAAAATTGGATAGTTCTTGTCTGATTTTATATGGTGGTGAGTGAGCTTTAAAGGGAATCTGTCACCCTTTTTTTTATTTGAGATAAAAATATGCTCTGCTTTACCGCAGTATCTTTCATATCTCCCGATTCCCCACCTTTGCTGAGAAAATACCTTTGTAATCTCTCCTTTTTCGTATGCAAATTACCCCTGTTCGGTCCGATGGGCGGGGCCTATTCACCGTTGATCCCCACCTCCTGCCTTGCTCTATGCATTAATTTATCTTCTGTCCTGCGTTGCCGCTGTTTTTCTGTGCCTGCGCATTGAAGTGGCCTCTTGCGCGTGCGCAGCATGTTTTGCCCAACAGTGGGCAAAGCATAAAAATCATTGCGTATGCGCCATTGTACATTACGTTCTGTGCCCCGAAGTCTTGCCATGCAGGGGGCATAGAACGTAATGAAAAATGCTGGCGCATGCGCAATAGTGATTTTATGCTTTGACCACAGTTGGGCTTGGGCAAAGCATACTACGCAGGCGCTAGAGGCCAATTCAATGCACACACGCAGAAACTGTACGGAATCTATGCTATTCACAGATCTCGTTACGTCGAGAACGCCGTGGAGCAGGGGGGAGAGACACGAATAGGCCCAGCCCATTGGACCGGGGTAATTTACATGCGAAAACAGATTACAAAGGTATTTTCTCAGCAAAGGTGGGGAATCGGGGGATATGAAAGGCACTGCTGTAAAGCCGAGCTCATGCAGAATTGAACCATATTTTTATCTCAAATCGAAAAAAAGGGGTGACAGATTACCTTTAACCCCTTCATGACCCAGCCTATTTTGACCTTAATGACCTGGCCGTTTTTTGCAATTTTGACCAGTGTCCCTTTGAGGTAATAACTCAGGAACGCTTCAACGGATCCTAGCGGTTCTGATCTTGTGTTTTCATGACATATTGGGCTTCATGTTAGTGGTAAATTTAGGTCGATAATTTTTGTGTTTTATTTGTGAAAAAAATAAAAATTTGGCTAAAATTTTGAAAATTTCGTAATTTTCAAATTTTGAATTTTTATTCTGTTAAACGAGAGAGTTATGTGACACAAAATAGTTAATAAATTACATTACCCACATGTCTACTTTACATCAGCACAATTTTGGAAACAAAATTTTTTTTTGCTAGGAAGTTGTAAGGGTTAAAATTTGACCAGCGATTTCTCATTTTTACAACGAAATTTACAAAACCTTTTTTTTTTAGGTACCACCTCACATTTGAAGTCAGTTTGAGGGGTCTGTATGGCTGAAAATACCCAAAAGTTACACCATTCTAAAAACTGCACCCCTCAAGGTACTCAAAACCACATTCAAGAAGTTTATTAACCCTTCAGGTGCTTCACAGCAGCAGAAGCAACATGGAAGGAAAAAATGAACATTTAACTTTTTAGTCACAAAAATGATCTTTTAGCAACAATTTTTTTATTTTCCCAATGGTAAAAGGAGAAACTGGACCCCAAAAGTACAATTTGTCCTGAGTATGCCGATACCCCATATGTAGGGGGGAACCACTGTTTGGGCGCACGACAGGGCTCAGAAAGGAAAGAGCGCTATTTGACTTTTTCAATGAAAAATTGGCTCCAATCTTTAGCGGACATCATGTCGCGTATGGAGAGCCCCTGTGTGCCTAAACATTGGAGCTCCCCCACAAGTTACCCCATTTTGAAAACTAGACCCCCCAAGGAACTTATCTAGATGCATAGTGAGCACTTTGAACCCCCAGGTGCTTCACAAATTGATCCGTAAAAATGAAAAAGTACTTTTTTTCACAAGAAATTTCTTTTAGCCTCAATTTGTTCATTTCCACATAGGCAACAGGATAAAATGGATCCTAAAATTTATTTGGCAATTTCTCCTGAGTACACGGATACCTCACATGTGGGGGTAAACCACTGTTTGGGCACACGGCAGGGCTCGGAAGGGAAGGAGCGCTATTTGACTTTTTGAATAAAAAATAATCTCTAATCGTTAGCGGACACCATGTCGCGTTTTGGAGAGACCCTGTGTGCCTAAACATTGGAGCTCCCCCACATGTGACCCCATTTTGGAAACTAGACCTCCCATGGAACTAATTTAGATGTGCGGTGACCACTTTAAACCCCCAAGTGCTTCACAGAAGTTTATAACGCAGAACCGTGAAAATAAAAAATCATTTTTCTTTCCTCAAAAATTATTTTTTAGCCCGCAATTTTTTATTTTCACAAGAGTAACAGGAGAAATTGTACCCCAAAAGTTGTTGTCCAGTTTGTCTTGAGTACGCTGATACCCCATATGTGGGGGGGGGGGGGGGGGGGGAGAGAACCACTGTTTGGGCACACGTCGGGGCTCGGAAGGGAAATAGTGACGTTTTGAAATGCAGACTTTGAAGGAATGGTCTGCGGGCGTCGCGTTGCATTTGCAGAGCCCCTGATGTGCCTAAACAATAGAAACCCCCCCACAAGTGACCCCATTTTGGAAACTAGACCCTCCAAGGAACTTATCTAGATGTGTGGTGAGCACTTTGAACCCCCAAGTGCTTCACAGAAGTTTATAACGCAGAGCCGTGAAAATAAACAATTTTTCATTCCTCAAAAATTGTTTTAGCCCACAATTTTTTATTTTCGCAAGGGTAACAGGAGAAATTGGACCCCAATAATTGTTGCCCAGTTTGTCCTGAGTATGCTGGTACCACATATGTGGGGGTTAACCACTGTTTGGGTGAACGTCGGGGCTTGGAAGGGAGGGAGCACCACTTGACTTTCTGAACACAAGATTGGCTGGAATCAATGGTGGTGCCATGTTGCGTTTGGAGACCCCTGATGTGCCTAAACAGTGGAAACCCCTCAATTATAACTCCAACACTAACCCCAACACACCCCTAACACTAATCCCAACTCTAGCCATAACCCTAATCACAACACTAACCCAAACACACCCCTAACGATAACCCTAACCCCAACACACCCGTAACCCTAACCCAACCCTAAGCCATAACCCTAATCACACTCCTAACCACAACCCTAACCCCAACACACCCGTAACCCTAACGATAACCTTAACCACAAGCCTAATCTTAACCCTATTTCCAACCCTAGCCCTAATTCCATCCCTAACTCTAATTCCAACCGTAACCCTAAGGCTATGTGCCCACGTTGTGGATTCGTGTGAGATGTTTCCGCACCATTTTTGGAAAATCCGCAGGTAAAAGGCACTGCGTTTTACCTGCGGATTTACCGCGGATTTCCAGTGTTTTTGTGCGGATTTCACCTGCGGATTCCTATTGAGGAACAGGTGTAAAACGCTGCGGAATCCGTACAAAGAATTGACATGCTGCGGAAAATACAACACAGCGTTTCCGCGTGGTATTTTCCGCACCATCGGCACTGCGGATTTGGTTTTCCATAGGTTTACATGGTACTGTAAACCTGATGGAAAACTGCTACTGCAGCCAAATCCGCACCGTGTGCATATAGCCTAATTCTAACCCTAACCCTAGTTCTAACCCTAGCCCTAACCCTAGCGGAAAAAAAAATATATATTTTCTTTATTTTGTTACTGTCCCTACCTATGGGGGTGATAAAGGGGGGGTTCATTTACTATTTTTTTTATTTTGATCACTCGGTAAGTATGAGGGGGTGGCATCGGACCATGGGGGGGTGGATCGGAGCATGGGGGGAGCGGACAGGAGGACGGAGGGGAGCGGTCCACAGTACGGGACAGAACGGAGGACTGGGGAGGAGATCGGTGGCGGGGGGCAGATCATGGTTTCCAGCCATGGCCGATGATATTGCAGCATCGGCAATGGCTGGATTGCAATATGAAACCACTTTTCATACAGTAGGTGAAATATTACAAATTGCTCTGATTGGCGGTTTCACTTTCAACAGCCAATCAGGGCGATCGTAGCCACGGGGGGGGGGGGGGGAGGCTGAAGTACCACTCCCCCTGTCTCTGCAGATTGGGTGAAATTGGAGTTAACCCTTTCACCCGATCTGCAGGGTCGTGATCATTCTGTGACACCGTGTGCGTCACAGGTTGGATTGGCACCGACTTTCATGATGCATACGCTGTCACAGGTCGGGGAAGGGGTTAACTTAGGACTTTTTGGACTGCATCATGTATCTATTGTGGCAATTTTGTTATCCTTTTTTTAACCCCTTAGTGACGGAGCCCAATTTTTTAAATCTGACCAGTGTCACTTTATGTGGTAATAACTATGCAACGCTTCAACAAATCCCAGTTATTTTGAGACTGTTTTTTCGTGACATATTGTACTTTATGATAATGGTAAATTTAGGTCAATATGTTTTGTTTATTTATAAAAAATATCAAAAATTTTAGAAAAATGTAAAAAAATTATCAATTTTCAAAATTTGAATTATTATCCCTTTAATCCAGATAGTCATACCACAGCTAAACATTAATAAATAACATTTCCCACATGTCTGCTTTACATCAGCATCATTTGTAAAATGTTATTTTATTTTTTTAGGAGGTTTAAAATTGTAGCAGCAATTTTTCATTTTTTTAAGGAAATTTACTAAATTTATTTTTTTATGGACTTATCCATGTTTGAAGTGACTTTAGGGGTCTCATATATTGGGAAACCCCCAAACGTGATACCATTTTAAAAACAGCACCCCCTGACATATCAAAAACTGCTGTCAGGTAGTTTATTAACCCTTCAGGTGTTTTACAGGAATTAATGCAAAGTGGTATGACCGAAATGAAAATACCACCTAAATGCCTCTAACTTCTGAACAGATTACTACAGCCGACAGACTCTAAGGCCGCTATTTGGTCATGAATTGCCATGGCAAACATCAGGACCACACAATCATGATCTGAGGGCACCAATTTAGATAAAGAGGTAGCCCCCACAATCTGTTAACCATATATAATGATGTAGTCACTATTTACAGCAGCATCTAAGGGGTTAAACAGATTTGGACGGTGCAAACACTGATCGTGGCTGATGCAGAAAGTTGTCAGCTATAGTGCACAACCGACAGATGCTGGATTGTTACATGTATGGGGAGGCTATTCTCTTATATGTAAGGTCAGTTAAAAGGCGTATTGGCTGTCATTATGGGGTTAAAGCACCACTCCAGTGGTTTATTTATTTCAGCGCTGGAGTGGTGCTTCTATTCTAAGTTCACAGACCCTAGAATTTAACTCGTTGAATGGAGTGCTACTTTAAATTGCAGATCACTGATGTAGCTCAGATTACAGTCTGTTAAAATTTCTCCCCCTACAGGCATTTTGGAGGAGGTGAGCGGTGGCTGCACTGGAACTGACAGGCTGCAAGAAATAGGAGAGAGATTCTGTCCTTATCTCCCCGTTTAACCCCTTAACTATCGCCGACATGCCTTTTAACTGCGGCAATTAACTGACATTGGACGTAATATTCCGTCCATGTGACATGGGCCTATTTGACCATGGACTGAATATTCCATATTCCATCATTGTGAAAGCCCGCGCTCACGAGGGGTGTGCGGGCTATCATGGCCGGGTGTCAGCTGATTCTGACAGCTGACACCCAGCACTTGATGCTAGGAGCGGTCACAGACTGCTCCCATCACTTTAACCCCTGAAATACTGTGATCGAACAGGAACGTAGCATTCCGGAAGCCGACAGAAGGCTGACAGCCCCTCTGCCTTTGGATCGAAGACCCTGCAGTGTGACGCGGGGTCCTGATTGTTGCTATGGTGACCCGATGTTGTCATGATGACATCCGGGTCACCAGAGCTAGGAATCTTGCTGATCATGTGCAGTGCATGATCAGCAAGTCTCTGTCAGTGCAGAGCTGACAGTTTCTTTAACCCCTTCCCGACCCATGACGCCACGTAGGCGTCATGAAAGTCGGTGCCAATCCGACCCATGACGCCTATGTGGCGTCTCTGCAGATCGGGTGAAAGGGTTAACTCCCATTTCACCCGATCTGCAGGGACAGGGGGAGTGGTAGTTTAGCCCACGGGGGGTGGCTTCACCCCCCCCGTGGCTACGATCGCTCTGATTGGCTGTTGAAAGTTAAACTGCCAATCAGAGCGATTTGTAATATTTCACCTATTATAACGGGTGAAATATTACAATCCAGCCATGGCCGATGCTGCAATATCATCGGCCATGGCTGGAAATACTAATGTGCCCCCACCCCACCGATCGCCCCCCAGCCCACCGATCTGCCCGGTACACTGCCCCGCTCCCCTCCGTCCTGTGCTCCGATCCCCCCCCGTGCTCTTGTCCGCTCACCCACGTGCTCTTGTCCGCTCACCCCCGTACTCCAATCACCCCCCCGTGCTCCAATCACCCCCCCGTGCTCCGTTCCACCCCCCGTGCTCCGTTCCACCCCCCCGTGCTCCGTTCCACCCCCCCGTGATCCGTTCCACCCCTCCCGCGTTCCGATCCACCCCCCATGCTCCGACCCCCCCCCCTGTGCTCCCCCCCACCCCATCATACTTACCGATCCTGCCGGGGTCCGTCCGTCTTCTCCCTGGGCGCCGCCATCTTCCAAAATGGCGGGAGCATGCGCAGTGCGCCCGCCGAATCTGCCGGCCGGCAGATTCGTTCAATGTGCATTTTGACCACTGAAATATACCGTATATACTCGAGTATAAGCCGACCCGAGTATAAGCCGACCCCCCTAATTTTGCCACAAAAAACTGGGAAAACTTATTGACTCGAGTATAAGCCTAGGGTGGAAATGCAGCATTTACCGGTGAATTTCAAAAATAAAAATAGATCATTATTTCCCCATAGCTGTGCCATATAGTGCTCTGCACCGTTCATATTTCCCCATAGGTGTGAACCATATAGTGCTCTGCACCGTTCATTGTGCCCCCTAGCTGTGCCATATACGGTGCTCTGCACTGTTCATTGTGCCCCATAGATGTGCCATATACGGTGCTCTGCACCGTTCACTGTGCCCCATAGCTGTGCCATATACGGTGCTCTGCACCGTTCACTGTGCCCCATAGCTGTGCTGTGCCATATACGGTGCTCTGCACCGTTCACTGTGCCCCATACATAGCTGTGCTGTGCCATATACGGTGCTCTGCACCGTTCACTGTGCCCCATAGCTGTGCTGTGCCATATACGGTGCTCTGCACCGTTCACTGTGCCCCATAGCTGTGCTGTGCCATATACGGTGCTCTGCACCGTTCACTGTGCCCCATAGCTGTGCTGTGCCATATACGGTGCTCTGCACCGTTCACTGTGCCCCATAGCTGTGCTGTGCCATATACGGTGCTCTGCACCATTCACTGTGCCCCATAGCTGTGCTGTGCCATATACGGTGCTCTGCACCGTTCACTGTGCCCCATAGCTGTGCCATATACGGTGCTCTGCACCGTTCACTGTGCCCCATAGCTGTGCTGTGCCATATACGGTGCTCTGCACCGTTCACTGTGCCCCATAGCTGTGCTGTGCCATATACGGTGCTCTGCACCGTTCACTGTGCCCCATAGATGTTCCACATAAATTTGTGCCGCCGCTGCCGCAATAAAGAAAAAAAAAAACACATACTCACCTCCCTTGATTGCAGCTCCCGGCGTCTCGTTCCGGCGCCTCCATCTTCCCGGCGTCTCTGCTCTGACTGATCAGGCAGAGGGCGCCGCGCACACTGTATGCGTCATCGCGCCCTCTGCCTGAACAGTCAGAGAGCAGAGACGCCGGGAAGATGGAGGCGCCGGCCGGGAAGATGGAGCGACGCTCGGCGGCTGGAACGAGGACAGGTGAATATAACATACTCACCTAGTCCTGGCGATCCTCGCGCTGTCCCCTCCTGTCTTCGGTGCCGCAGCTTCTTTCTCTATCAGCGGTCACCGGCACCGCTGATTAGAGAAATGAATAAGCGGCTCCGCCCCTATGGGAGGTGGAGCCGCTTATTCATTTCTGTAATGAGCGGTCCCACGTGACCGCTGAAGAGAGGAAGAAACTGCAGCACAGAAGCCCGTGGGACGGCAGGGACAGCGCGAGGATCGCTGGGACTAGGTAAGTATACCTCAGCGCCCTCTCCCCCTCACCCGCCGACCCCACCGCTACCGTGACTCGAGTATAAGCCGAGGGGGGCACTTTCAGCCCAAAAATTTGGGCTGAAAATCTCGGCTTATACTCGAGTATATACGGTAATCTATCCCAGTGATCAAAATAAAAAAAATGATAAATGACCCTCCCCCCCCCCCTTTGTCACCCCCATAGGTAGGGACAATAAAAAAATATAGAATTTTTTTTTTTCCCCACGAATGTTAGTATAGGGTTAGGGTTAGGGTTAGAGCTAGGGTTAAGGTTTTGGTATGTGCACACGTATTCTGGTCCTCTGCAGATTTTTCCGCTGCGGATTTGATAAATCCGCAGTGCTAAACCGCTGCGGATTTATGGCGGATTTACCATGTTTTTTCTGCGCATTTCACTGCGGTTTTACAACTGCGGTTTTCTATTGGAGCAGTTGTAAAACCGCTGCGAAATCCGCAGAAAGAAGAGACATGCTGCGGAATGTAAACCGCTGCGTTTCCGTGCAGTTTTTCTGCAGCATGTGTACAGCGATTTTTGTTTCCCATAGGTTTACATTGAACTGTAAACTCATGGGAAACTGCTGCGGATCCGCAGCATTTTCCGCAGCGTGTGCACATACCTTTAGAATTAGGCTATGTGCACACGGTGCGGATTTGGCTGCGGATCCGCAGCAGTGTTCCATCAGGTTTACAGTACCATGTAAACATGGAAAACCAAATCCGCTGTGCCCATGGTGCGGAAAATACCGTGCAGAATCCGCAGATGAAATCCGCACAAAAAACACTGGAAATCCGCGGAAAATCCGCAGGTAAAACGCAGTGCCTTTTACCCGCGGATTTTTAAAAAATGATGCTGAAAAATCTCACACGAATCCGCAACTGGCACATAGCCTTAGGGTTAGGGTTGGGGTTAGGTTTGTGATTAGGGTTATGGCTACAGTTGGGATTAGGGTTAGGGGTGTGGGGGGGTTAGTGTTGGAGGTAGAATTGAGGGGTTTCCACTGTTTAGGCACATCAGGGGTCTCCAAACGCAACATGGCGCCACCATTGATTCCAGCCAATCTTGTATTCAAAAAGTCAAATGGTACTCCCTCAATTCCGAGCCCCGACGTGTGCCCAAACAGTGGTTTACCCCCACATATGGGGTATCAGCATACTCAGGACAAACTGGACAAGAACATTTGGGGTCCAATTTCTCCTATTACCCTTGGCAAAATAGGAAATTCCAGTCTAAAAAATCATTTTTGAGGAAAGAAAAATTATTTTTTATTTTTATGGCTCTGCGTTATAAACTTCTGTGAAGCACCTGGGGGTTTAAAGTGCTCAATATGCATCTAGATTAGTTCCTTGGGGGGGTCTAGTTTCCAAAATGGGGTCACTTGTGGGGGAGCCCTGCCGTGTGCCCAAACAGTGGTTTACCCCCACATATGAGGTATCGGCGTACTCGGGAGAAATTGCCCAACAAATTTTATGATCCATTTTATCCTATTGCCCATGTGAAAATGAAAAAATTTGAGGCGAAAAGAAATTTGTTGTGAAAAAAAAGTACTTTTTCATTTTTACAGATCAATTTGTGAAGCACCTGGGGGTTCAAAGTGCTCACTATGCATCTAGATAAGTTCCTTGGGGCGTCTAGTTTCCAAAATGGGGTCACTTGTGGGGGAGCTCCAATTTTTAGGCACACGGGGGCTCTCCAAACGTGACATGGTGTCTGCTAAAGAGTGGAGCCAATTTTTCATTCAAAAAGTCAAATGGCGCTCCTTCCCTTCCAAGTACTGCCGTGCGCCCAAACAGTGGTTTACCCCAACATATGAGGTATCCGTGTACTCAGGACAAATTGGACAACAACTTTCGTGGTTCAGTTTCTCCTTTTACCATTGGGAAAATAAAAAAATTGTTGCTAAAAGATAATTTTTGTGACTAAAAAGTTAAATGTTCATTTTTTCCTTCCATGTTGCTTCTGCTGCTGTGAAGTACCTGAAGGGTTAATAAACTTGTTGAATGTGGTTTTGAGTACCTTGAGGGGTGCATTTTTTAGAATGGTGTCACTTTTGGGTAATTTCAGCCATATAGACCCCTCAAACTGACTTCAAATGTGAGGTGGTCCCTAAAAAAAATGGTTTTGTAAATTTCGTTGTAAAAATGAGAAATCGCTGGTCAAATTTTAACCCTTATAACTTCCTAGCAAAAAAAAATTTTGTTTCCAAAATTGTGCTGATGTAAAGTATACATGTGGGAAATGTTATTTATTAACTATTTTGTGTCGCATAATTCTCTGGTTTAACAGAATAAAAATTCAAAATGTGAAAATTGCGAAATTTTTAAAATTTTCGCCAAATTTCCGTTTTTATCACAAATAAACGCAGAATTTATTGACCTAAATTTACCACTAACATGAAGCCCAATATGTCACGAAAAAACAATCTCAGAACCGCTAGGATCCGTTGAAGCGTTCCTGAGTTATTACCTCATAAAGGGACACTGGTCAGAATTGCAAAAAACGGCAAGGTCTTTAAGGTCAAAATAGGCTGGGTCATGAAGGGGTTAACATGCAGATGCTGCTTCATCTATATGCTATAGAAGCAATCAGCTTGCAAAAAATGATTGTCCCATGTTGGGTCAAAGTAATAAAGTTAGAAAAAAGTAAAAAAAAAGTCAAATAATGGTAAAAATATATAAAAAAATAAATACATCAAAAACAAAAAAAATCAATATATATTCTCTCTAAATATTTGAAAAAACAAAGATAAGAAAATTGGAGTAGAAAGCGATCAAAAAATGTCATGTGCCCGAAAATGGTACAAATAAAAACGTCAACTCGTCCTGCAAAAAACGAGAGCTCACATGACTCTGTGGGCCAAAATATGGGAACATTTAATTAATTAAAATGTGATGCAAAAACTACCGTATATGCTCGAGTATAAGCTGACCCGAGTATAATAATAATAATCTTTATTTTTATATAGCGCTAACATATTCCGCAGCGCTTTACAGTTTTGCACACATTATCATCACTGTCCCCGATGGGGCTCACAATCTAGAATCCCTATCAGTATGTCTTTGGAATGTGGGAGGAAACTGGAGTGCCCGGAGGAAACCCACGCAAACACGGACATAACATACAAACTATTTGCATATGTTGTCCTGGGTGGGATTAGATCCCAGGACCCCAGCCCTGCAAGGCTACAGTGCTAACCACTTCGCCACCGTGCTGCCCTATATAAGCAGAGACCCCTAATTTTGCCACAAAAAACTGGGAAAACTTAATGACGAGAGTATAAACCTTGGGTGGGAAATGCAGCAGCTACTGGTAAATTTCAAAAATAAAAATAGAAACCAATAAAAGTAAAACTAATTGGGACATCAGTAGGCTGTGTTTTTGAATATCCATATTGAACCAGGAGCCCCATATAATGCTCCATACAGTTTATGATGGGCCCCATAAGATGCTCCATATTAAAATGTGCCCCATATAATGCTGGACAAAGGTTAATAATGGCCCCATAAGATGCTCCATAGAAATATTTGCCCCATACAATGCTGTATAAAGGTTGATTTATGGCCCCATAAGATGCTCCATAGATTATGCCCCATATGCTGTTGCTGAGATAAAAAAAAAATCACATACTCTCCTCTCGTCGCTCAGGCCCCCAACACTTGCGATAATCACCTGTCCCCGTTCCACCGCTGCGCGCCGCACTGTCTTCCTGCTCTGACTGTTCAGGCAGAAGGGCGCACACTAACCACGTCATCACGCCCTCTGACCTGAACGTCACAGCTGGAAGACGTGGAAGATGGAGCGGCGCGCAGCGGTGGAATGGGCACAATGTTCACCCTCCCCCGTTATACTCACCTTTTCCCGGCGCGGTCCCTGCTTCTGACTGACAGATGGTCTCCGGGTGCCGGCAGCTTCTTCCTATATTCAGCGATCACATCGTTCCGCTCATTAAAGTAATAAATATGCAGCTCCAACCCTTATGGGAGTGAAGTCCATATTCATTACTTTGAGTGGTACCACTTGACCGCTGAACACAGGAAAATCTGCCAGAGACCATCGGAGATGCAGGTACCACGCCAGGAGTAGATGAGTATGTGACAGCCGCCGCTCCACCTCCCCTGCTTACTCCCTGGGACAATGACTCGCGTTTAAGCCGAGAGGGGCACTTTCTGCCTAAAAAAATGGGCTGAAAATCTCGGCTTATACTTGAGTATATATGTTTTTTTTTTTTTTTTTTTGCAATAAAAACCGTCTTTTAGTGTGTGGACAGCAGCCAAACATCAAAATCCGCTAAAAGGCTTCTTTCACATGTCCTGATATTTCCTGTACCGGAGATGTCAGTGTCTGTGTTTTTAATACATGTGGCAACCATGTGCCGCATCAGTACCACACGGACGGGCGCCAGGGAAGAAGCGATAGAGTAAGCACTGTTCCCCTACGTCGGGTGCTGAACACGGCTCTCATCATTCTCCACTGCTCTTCTGGCGATCGGCACGAGCAGGGGAGAATGATGAGTTATATTTAAGTGCTAAAAGAGACAGCAGGCGGCGGCTGATGAGACTATTACTCCCATCAGCCTCCCCCTGCTGCCGCTAACAGTGACAGCAAGAGCGGCTGATGGGGGGGGGGGGGGTATTCATCAGCCTGAGCTATAAATAAATAAAGGAAAAAACGGTGTGGATTACCTTGCATTTTCTGTAACCAGCTAGGCAAAACAGTTGAGGGCTGCAACAATCAGCGGTCATCTTCAGCAAGGTTGGTTATCAAGAATAGAGCGGTCCCCACTCTGTTTTTTTTTTTACGTTATTTAAATAATTTAAAAAAAAAGGGTGGGGTCCTCCACATTTTTGACAGTCATCCTTGGTAAAGCTCACAGCTGGCGGCTGGTATTCTCAGGCTGGTGAGGGGTCATGGATATTGACCTCCCCAGCCTAAAAATATCAGCCCGCAGCTGCCCAGAAAAGGCACATCTATTAGATGCACCAATTCTTGTGCTTTACCCGACTCTTCCCACTTGCCCTGTAGCGGTGGCAAGTGGGGTTCATATTTGTGGGGTTGATGTTACCTGTATTGACATCAAGCCCACGTCTTAGTAATGGAGAAGCTTCTATAAGACGCCTATGCATTAGTAATCCTATAGTTACATGGCAAATAGAGACAGCCAGGATAAAGTCTTTGTTAGAGAAAAAACAAAATACAGTATTACTTTTTTATTTAAAGAGAAGGTATCAAGTTTGTAGATCATTAATAATTCAATATAATGTAGCATAATATGCTGTTATAACCAATTTTGAATGCATTTGTAACCTATTTCATGTGTTATGAGTTTAATGAAAGCACTGGAGGATGACCTCTTGCTTTCACAATAGCAGCATGACACTATCCATGCCATAAATTAATACTGCGCCCCAGGGTCAGTGTCCATTTTATCTCCTATGACCATATCTATTGTAATAGAACTGTCACTGCTGTGAACTGGGCACGCCTCTGTGGCCTGCAGAATTCACAGTAGTGGGAGAGTTCTGCTGCCATATTTATGGAACCCTCGGATCCGCTAACATAAGCATTACTGCTTCCAGCAGAACAGATCCTAGATTGACAGCTGACGGGAGTAAAATGCAGGAGAAAAGCACAGAAGAATAGCAGAAACATCAAGGAGGAACAGTGTACCATTAGCATTATTGGAGCAGGAACTGTCAGCTGCTCAGAGTTGTGATTCATCCCTTCATAAGATAAGAGCTCCAGGTCTGCATTGAATGGCCAGACATTGTGGAGGGGGGTGAGAGAATTATGTAACCTGGGTGAAAGACACTGATGTGAGAGAGACAGTAACTGCTGGTGATGGTAGATCACAGGGCAGTCACCCACAGTGACACTGTCCTGTGATGCTACTCTTCATTTTGCCCTAGGGATACTAGACCACCCAAAAGGGGAGGGGAATGGTGATGTCAGCAGTTACTGCCCCAATTTTGCTGCTAACAGTAAAGCTGATAGGTCTTACTATAGCTGCTTGAGGTCTACAACTGAAAATGCTCCCCCTAGTGGTAAATATATATTTGTAAGAAAATATATAATATTTTTTATATAGAAATGTTTGCACACATTGCATTAATACATTTTAATTCCTATGTTAAGCTTAATTTCACAAAAACAACAAGCTATAAGAAAACTGGTTGCACCTCCCTTTAAAGAATACAAACCGTTATACTCGCCAAACGCTTATTCCACCGTATCCCTCGTTCACCTGTAACAAAACAAAAAAGTAAATGCCTCACGAGTCGGTCATTCTGTCCCATGTCGTAATCCATGTTTAGGGAATAATTAGTTTTCAACCTGGACGGTGCAAGATTTGACCGTCCAGGCTGAGAACCACTGATGAATGAGCTGCTGTGAATGCAACATCAGTGACCGGAGATTACGTCCTAGAGGTTACCTCTGGTCACTGAGGCTCCGTTCACAGTCGGACAGAACTGCGGTGACTTCAGTGAGATCTTCGCTAGCACAGTGAGCGCTCACTGTGCTATCGGTGATCTCATTTGTATGATGAATACACCCGTCAGCCGCTCCTGCTGTCACTGTTATTAGCAGCAGCTGGGGTAGGCTGATGGAAGTAAAAGACAGCAGGCAGCAGCTGATGAAACTATTATCACTTAAATGTAACTCTAATCATTCTCCCTTGCTTGCACTGATCGGCTGCAGAGCAGGGGAGAATGATGAGAGCTGTGTTCAGCACCTGGCGCCGGGGAACATCTCTTACTGTAATGCTTCTTTCCCAGCACCGATGCTTGTCACATGAATGACATCTATGTGTTTAGCATTTGCGTATGCCTCTTTTAATGCATCCCATTATTTTATTTACCTTTGTAGCAGCTGCCTGACACTGCCCACTGAACATGAGTTTGTCATCCACCCATACTCCCAGGTCTTTTTCATTGACGGTTTTGCACAGAGTTTTAGAATAAAGCACACAGTTATACATCTTATTACTTCTACCCAAGTGCATGACCTTACATTTATCCCCATTAAAGCTCATTTGCTTTGGTTTGCAGTCCCTACTCAGGCTAGACTTCCCTTTGTCCAGTTTCCCTGGGGCGACCGCACGCCGGTACCAAGTTTCTTTTCTCACGCCGTGCACCACACGCTATCCTCCGAATTGCATCCTGGCAAACACAAGACTGCCCGGGATTCAGTGTGAGTCCCTTTGGTTCCTCTTGCCCCTGTATTGCTCCACACAGAAAGAGCTCTGCAGACAACTGCTCTGTCTGCTTCCAAACCAACACTGACACACCACCTCCTCTACTACAGTCACTGCTTCACCATTCTAATTACAGCTACTCCTGTGTCTGCAGTACGCCCTCATGGCCTTACTATGCCTCCGTGCGCATTCTGGAGAGCACAAACTGCGCCACCTAGCTGTAACAGGGGTCACTGCCTCATAGACCCATATGGTCTTGACATCCTCATTCCCTTCGCTAATATCCTCCCTTAAAGTGGGCTTTAGACAAGACTTTACATAAAGACAATCCCCTCCTCCTCACTGATTTTTACGATCCTTTCTAAACAGACTGTAACCCTGTATTAACTGCCCAGTCATAGCTTTCATCTAACCATGTCTCGATTATTCCCACTATGTCAGTTACCTGTAGATATTTCTGCTTCTAGTTCTTCCATCTTGTTTGTCAGGCTTCTGTGTGTGCAGGCATTCAGTTTACAGCATCTTGTTTTGTTCCAATCTCCTTCCTGTGGATTGTTTTATAAATTTTCTTACCTCCCTTCTGAGTATGTTGTCTTGGGTCTTCTTTGCCGCACCTCATATCCTTCATCAGTATATTTTCTGGCTTCATGTTCGAGTCTATTATTTTTCTTTCTGTCCCCTCTTCTAGTTTAGCGCCCTCCTGATGAGTGTAGCGAGTCTTCTGGCGAATGTGTGTTTCCCAAGTTTGTTGAGGTGTAGTCTTTGTCGAGGAGTCCGTCGTACAGGTAATTGACACCATGGTCCAGGAATCTGAATCCTTGTTGACTGAACCATTGTCTTAGCCAGTTGTTCGCATCAAAGATCCTGTTCCATGTCCTGATGCCATGCCCGTCTATTGGAAGGATAGAAGAAAAAGCTACCTGTGCACCCAGTTCCTTTACTTTCTTCCCCAACTCTTCAAAGTCCTTCCAGATTGTTGGTAGGTCCTTTCTTGACGTGTCATTGGTGCCAACATGTATCAGAAAAAATAAGTGGACGTCCATGGAACTGATGAGCTTTGGTATTCTATCTGTGACATCCTTGATCTTGGTACCTGGGAGGCAGCATACTTCTCTTGCGGTTATGTCGGGTCTGCAGATGCTGGCTTCTGTGCCTCTCATTAGTGAGTCTCCCACCACTACCACTCTTCTTCGCTGAACTTAGCTGTACTTTTTGTTGTCACTTCTGAGTGTTGCTGTGTGCCCTTTTCTTCTTTGCATGCTGGTTGTGCCTCATCTTTAGGTGTGCCTTCTTCGTCCTCCACAAGGCCTTGGTAATGGTTTCTCAGTTGTGTGGTTGGTGATATCTCCATAGTCTCCTTGCTTCTTATGGTCACTTGTTTCCACTCGTCTGGTTTTGGAGGTTCTCTGACACTTTCTTCACCCTCTGTGACAAGTAGAGATGCTTCTATTCTGTCTATGAAGTCTTCATTTTCCTTGAGTTTCAAAGTTGCAATTCTTTCTTCCAGACCCCGCACCTTTTTCTACTAAAAGGGTCAGTACTCTACACTTCTGGCAAGTGAAGTTGGATTCTTTCTCTGGTTGATCTGTGAACATGTAGCACATGTTGCAGCTCACCATGTAGGTTCACATCCTTCTGACTTGCTGGGTGTCTTCCTTCTTGTGTAATCTACTTATTCAGCCAAGCTTTCTTGCAATAATGTCCTGGAGGCAAAAATTCAAATTTGGGGATGCTTACCAAACAGCTGGTCCCGGCTGTACCCAACGATCTTCTTGCTGAGGGAGACTCTTCTCTTTTCCCAGAAGGCACTTGGAATATGCAAATTGTCCTGTTCAAACTTCAATCCCTGGTTAAGTCATATCAAAGAAATTTTACAACTATCATGAAGTATTATATGTCTCGAGAAAACAATCTCAGAATCACCGAGATCCTTTGAAGCGTTCCAGAGTTATTACCTCATAAAGGGACAGTGGTCAGAATTGTAAAAATTGGCCTGGACATTAACATGCAAACCACCCTTGGGGGTAAAGGGGTTAAGGGCACTTGTTTCTCAGCAACACTTTTTAATGACGCTGAGAAAAAGGGTATTATGCCCCCCCTGCGTCGAAAAATCTCTGGGGGTATCGGCTACCGGGGGTAGATGAGACCCCAGAGAACATGATTCATGTTGGTTTTTACCATCCCCAGTGTTGCAATCGCTGTTATTCACCGAACAACGGCGACCGCAAAAGAAGAAAAAAAAATTAATCTCCCTTTTATTTCTCTCTTCTCTGATATGAGCTAGCATACCAGAGGAGAGAGAAATGGGGTTCCTCCCACCCCCCATTACCTCCGGCTTCCCCAAACCCTCCGGCTCCATCCCACAGCCTTCCACATCATCTTCCCAGAAAAAAACTGGTGGGTGCATGTGCAGTGCGACCGCTGAGAGCTGGCACCTGGCAGCAATAGGAGATTTTTCCTTCCTAATGGTTCATTTTTATCACTATCATGATCTATCACATTGATAAAAATAAAAAAAATAGTAAATAACCCCCCCACACCCCCACACCCCCTTTATCACCCCCTTAGTTATGGAAAAATACTAAAATAAAAAATATATATTTCCATTTGGGTTAGAGTTGGGCTTACGGTTGGGGTTGGGCTTACGGTTAGCGTTGGAATTAGAATTGGGGTGTTTCCTCTGTTTTGGGTACATCGGGGGTCTCCAAACGCGACATGGTGCCACCATTGATTCCAGCCAATTTTGTGTTGGAAAAGTCAAATGGTACTCCCTCCCTTCTGAGCCCTGTCATGCACCCAAACAGTGGTTTATCCCACAAATGATGTATCATGATACTAATGACAAATTGTACAACAACTTTGGAGGTCTAATTTCTTCTGATACCCTTGGGAAAATAAAAATTTAGGGTTGAAAAGATCATTTTTGTGGAAAAAATATGATTTGTTTTATTTTCGTGGCCCTATGTTATAAACTTCTGTGAAGGACTTGGGGGTTCAAAGTGCTCACCACAAATCTAGAAAAGTTCCTTGGAGGGGTCTAGTTTCCAAAATGGGCTCACTTGTGGGGGGTTTCCAGTGTTTAGGCACATCAGGGGCTTTCCAAGCGTGACATGGCATCTCAATTTCAGCCAATTCTGCGTTGAAAAAGTCAAACGGCTCACCTTCCCTTCTGACCTCTGCTGTGCGTCCAATCAGTGGTTTATCCTACAATTGTAGTATCAGCGTATTGAGGATAAATTGCACAACCACTTTTGTGGTTCATTTTCTCCATTTACAATTGTGAAAATGACAAAAAAAAAATTGCTTCTGAAATAAAATGTTTGTGAAAAAGTTAAATGTTCATTTTTTTCCTTCCACATTGCTTCAGTTCCTGTGAAGCATGTAAAGGGTTAATAAACTTCTTGAATATGGTTTTGAGAATGGCCACAGTGTCCTTCAGGGTCATGCAGTGAGGTGGCTTGTCAATGCCTGCTGAGAGCAGGCGCTGAGAAGCCTCCTACACTGCCTTTCAGATCGCTGTTCTGACAGTCCTGTGCAAAGTGTCAGATCAGCGATCTGACTTTATATAGTGATGTCTCACCCTGGGACAATGTAAAAAATCTAATATATAATTGCCTAGAATACTACTTCCTGCAATTTGTGCCAACTTCCGTGGCTTTGTCCGGCGCTAATGTCCGGCGCTAATGTCCGGAGCTAATGTCCGGAGCTAATGTCCGGAGATTAATTGCCTAGAATACTACTTCCTGCAATTTGTGCCAACTTCCGTGGCTTTGTCCGGAGCTAATGTGCGGAGCTAATGTGCGGAGCTAATGTGCGGAGCTAATGTGCGGAGCTAATGTCCGGAGCTAATGTCCGGAGCTAATGTCCGGAGATAAGTGACGTTAACAGTGTCCAGTGTCTGATTGGTTGCCGCCTGCTGCGAGCGACCAATCAGAAACGTGCCGTACTGTGACACACTCCGCCCGCCATTTTGGTGTGATTTTTGAATTTTTACCTCACAGCAAGTTTCTACTGCGTGGAGGCGGGCCCAGTGACGTTGCTCTTCAAGCTCCTGCCGAATTTCGTCAAAAAAATGATAATACCATTTACCAAAACTATATATATTTAGTTGTGAAGTGGTTCAGTGACATTTTCACACCAATTTTGAACTTTTGTTTGGTGTTTTCTCCATATACTGCCTATTATTCACTGACTGTTATACTGAGAGACTGCCGTTTATTAACCTCTTCTTTGCCACATTGGGTATATTGCTCTATTATTTGCCACATAAGGACATTGTCTATTATTGCCCAGCAATTTCTCTGCAATATAAACTGCCTATTTATTAATATCTGCATTCCTGCAAAGAACTATTGCCTATTATTAACTGGGTATTTTCCTACTACCTGACACTGCCTCTTATTAACCTGTTGTTTGCCACCACCACGCTTAAAGCTGTTTAGCTTAGCCAACATGAGCTCTAATAGTAAGGATACTAAGGACACAGAGCCCAAAGCTGCTGATGGCGCACGTAAGATCAGGTCTGATATAAAGTATGGTAATGATGCAGAGCGAAAAGCCGCCGTACATTATTGTTCTTAAGCAAAGAACCGTTGTTGTGGCATTTGCCACAACACGCAAAGTTGTCGTCTGATGTCTTTAATCCCTCCCCTCATAAGCATGTTCATGGATCCTGTGTAACTGTACCTTAAATAACAAGAATTGTCAAGAGCTGGTGAGTGCAGCCATTTTTTGTTCTTTCTTTTTATTATTTATTAATTGTATTATTTTTACATTTGAATAAATAAAGTATATATGGATTCTAGACTGCCATCTAGTAAAAAATAAACTTGTAAAAATATGTACCGTATATACTCGAGTATAAACCGAGATTTTCAGCCCAAATTTTTGGGCTGAAAGTGCCCCCCTCGGCTTATACTCGAGTCACGGTAGCGGTGGGGTCGGCAGGTGAGGGGCTGAGGGCGCTGAGATATACTTACCTAGTCCCAGCGATCCTCGCGCTGTCCCTGCCGTCCCAAGGGCTTCGGCGCTGCAGCTTCTTCCTCTCTTCAGCGGTCACGTGGGACCGCTCATTACAGAAATGAATAAGCGGCTCCACCTCCCATAGGGGCGGAGCCGCTTATTCATTTCTCTAATCAGCGGTGCCGGTGACCGCTGATAGAGAAAGAAGCTGCGGCACCGAAGACAGGAGGGGACAGCGCGAGGATCGCCAGGACTAGGTGAGTATGTTATATTCACCTGTCCACGTTCCAGCCGCCGGGCGCCGATCCATCTTCCCGGCCGGCGCCTCCATCTTCCCGGCGTCTCTGCTCTCTGACTGTTCAGGCAGAGGGCGCGATGACGCATACAGTGTGCGCGGCGCCCTCTGCCTGATCAGTCAGAGCAGAGACGCCGGGAAGATGGAGGCGCCGGAACGAGACGCCGGGAGCTGCAATCAAGGGAGGTGAGTATGTGTTTTTTTTTCTTTATTGCGGCAGCGGCGGCACAAATTTATGTGGAACATCTATGGGGCACAGTGAACGGTGCAGAGCACCGTATATGGCACAGCACAGCTATGGGGCACAGTGAACGGTGCAGAGCACCGTATATGGCACATCTATGGGGCACAATGAACGGTGCAGAGCACCGTATATGGCACAGCTAGGGGGCACAATGAACGGTGCAGAGCACTATATGGTTCACACCTATGGGGAAATATGAACGGTGCAGAGCACTATATGGCACAGCTATGGGGAAATAATGATCTATTTTTATTTTTGAAATTCACCGGTAAATGCTGCATTTCCACCCTAGGCTTATACTCGAGTCAATAAGTTTTCCCAGTTTTTTGTGGCAAAATTAGGGGGGTCGGCTTATACTCGGGTCGGCTTATACTCGAGTATATACGGTATTTTTAAATTCCTAAATAAATAAAAATAAATTTTTCCAAAAATACACTTCATTTAAAAAAAACTGTAAAAGTACACCTATTTAGTATCGCCGCACCCATAGCGACCCGACCTATAAAACTGTGCCACTAGTTAACTCCTTCAGTGAACACTGTAACAAAAAAGAAGCAAAAACAATACTTTATCATCATACTGCCGAACAAAAAGTGGAATAACACGTGATCAAAAAGACGGATATAAATAAACATGGTACCGTTGAAAATGTCAACTAGTTACTCAAAAAACGAACCGCCACATAGCGTTATCAGCGAAGAAATCAAAAGTTATAGCTCTCAGAATAAAGCGATGCAAAAATAATTATTTTTTATATAAAATAGTTTTTATTGTATAAAAGCACCAAAACATTAAAAATATAAATGAGGTATCGCTGTAATCGTACTGACCCAAGAATAAAACTGCCTTATCAATTTTACCACACGCAGAACGGTATAAATGCCCCACCCAAAAGAAATTCATGAATTGGTGGTTTTTATTAATTCTGCCTCCCAAAAATCATAATAGAAAGCGTTTAAAAAAATGTCATGTGCCCGAAAATGGTACCAATAAAAACACGTCCCGCAAAAAATCTCACATGACAAATGTATTTTTTACAGTAAAAAACGTTTTTTATCGTGTGACAGCTGCCAAGCTTAAAAACCCGCTAAAAATAGTAAATCAAATTCCCGTAGTTAAGGAAAAATAATAAAATAAAGTATTTTACATTTTCCCGTTGGGTTGGGGTTGGGGCTGGGGTTGGGGCTGGGGTTGGGGTTGGGGTTGGGGCTGGAGTTGGGGTTGGGGCTGGAGTTTGGGTTATAATTGGGGGTTTCCACTGTTTAGGCACATCAGGGGCTCTCCAAACGCGACATAGCGTCCGATCTCAATTCCAGCCAATTCTGCATTGAAAAAGTAACTCTGCTCCTTCCTTTCCTAGCTCTGCAGTGCACCAAACAGTGTTTTACCCCCACATATGGTATATCAGCGTACTCAAGACAAATTGGACAACAACTATTGGGGTCCAATTTGTCCTGTTACTCTTGGGAAAATAAAACATTTGAGGCGGAAAAATCATTTTTGTGAAAAAAAAAAATGATTGATTTTTACGGCTCTACATTAGAAATTTCTGTGAAGCACTTGGCGGTTCAAAGTGCTCACCACACATCTAGATAAGTTCTTTAGGGGATCTACTTTCCAAAATGTTGTCACTTGTGGGGATTTTTCAATGTTTAGGCACATTAGGGGCTCTCCAAACGCAACATGGTGTCCTATCTGAATTCCAGCCAGTTTTGCATTGAAAAGTCAAATGGCGTTCCTTCCCTTCTGAGCTCTGCCATGCGCCAAAACAATGGTTTGCCCCCACATATATATTTTCTTTTCTTTTTACCCTTTGAAAAATAAAACAAATTGGATCTAAAGTAAATTTTTTTGTGAAAAAAAAAAAGTTAAATGTTGATTTTTTTTTTTTTTAAACATTTCAAAAATTCCTGTGAAGCATTTGAAAGGTTAATAAACTTCTTGAATGTGGTTTTGAGCACCTTGAGGGGTACAGTTTTTAGAATGGTGTCACTTTTGGGTATTTTCTATCATATAGAACCCTCAAAGTGATTTCAAATGTGATGGGGTCCCTAAAAAAAAAAATGATGTTGTAAAAATGAAAATTTGCTGGTCAACTTTTAACCCTTATAACTCCCTAACTAAAAAAAATTTTGGTTCCAAAATTTGTGCTGATTAGTGAGGAGCGAGTATACTCGTTGCTCGGGTTTTCTTGAGGACTCTCGGGTGGTCTCCGAGTATTTTTAAGTTCTCGGAGATTTAGTTTTTGTTGATGCAGCTGCATGATTTACAGCTGCTAGCCAGCCTGAGTACATGTGGGGGTTGCCTGGTTGCTAGGGAATCCCCACATGTATTCAAGCAGTGTAGCAGCTGTAAATCATTCAACTGAGGCGACGAAAACTAAATCTCCAAGTACTTACAAATACTCGGAGATCACCCTTGCATGCTCGGGAAAACCCGAGCAACGAGTATACTCGCTCATCACTAGTGCTGATGTAAAGTAGACATGTGGGAAATGTTGCTTAAGTATTTTGTGTGACATATCTCTGATTTAAGGGCATGAAAATTCAAAGTTGGACAATTGCGACATTTTCAAATTTTTTTGTCAGATTTCAGTTTTTTTCACAAATAAACGCAAGTCTTATCTAAGAAATTATACCACTGTCATGAAGTAGAATATGTCACGAGAAAACAATGTCAGAATTACCAGGATCCTTGGAAGCGTTCCAGAGTTATTACCTCATAAATGGACAGTGGTCAGAATTGTAAAAATTGGTCCAGTCATTAACGTACAAACCCTTGGGTGTAAAGGGGTTAAAATGTATTGGGGACTCATCTACGCAGATGTCGCTTTTGGGGAATGTACACCTCCACAAGCTTGTTGCTGAAGTGATCAATGACTGTCCGAACTTTAAAAGGTCGGTCAAAGTTGATATAATTTGGTGAGGACATTGTGCATTATCTTTGTAATGCAAAAAATTGTGGGTGGTATTAATCCGTGTCCGAGGCATAGCCATGCTAAACAGTGGTGTGTTATACAAAACGTCAGCACTCCAATATTGCCAAAGTTCTAGCTTCTTTACTAACACCATGTGAAGAACAATGGCCCAAAAAGTCATAATTTCTATGGTATCTTTAGTGGTCTAGTTGGCAAATGATGAAGTGGGATTTTAGGATAAAATTTGGGAATTCAAGTATGTCTTGGACATCATGAGATTTACAAAATCCTCAGAGAAGAAGACTGTTGAAAAAGTCAATTTTTGTGAGGCCGATTGTGTCAAATTAGATTGATAGGGCCACAGAATCAGGAACCTTTGACTTAAAATTTTTGGGAGGTGAGGTCCATACGGGGTCCACTAATGGAGCTGGCTCATTTTCTGTCCTGGGGTGTCTGCTTAGCGGTTCAACATCATTTACGGAAAAGTAAGAGGGAGAAATAAAGTGAGGTGGTATCCTCTTACTCACTATCGGTGTCGGAGGCAAGGAAGGCGTACGTCTCCTCGGCTGAGTACAGTCATTGGGACGAAAGGGACATTTTTTCACGTGTGTACCAAATTTTAGGTGTGTTTTTGTTTTAACTTTTTTTTTTCTTTTTAAATTTATAATAGGTAAAAGAAAAAAAAGAATAGAAGGAAATAATGTAGGCATAGATAAAAATGAAAGGGAAAATGAGAAAATTTGGTAAAAAAAACTTACTAAACGGAGGACAATAAAAACAATTAGGGCAGGGTCACACTAGAGAGGCATACGGACGTATGAAAGGCCAAAAAAAAACGCACTACACTCGGACAAATGTTTCTCTATGAGGCAGCGCCCATCAGCCGTATATGTCTCGGCCGTATTTAACGGGCTGAGAAAATTGCAGCATGCAGCATTTGTCAGCGTATTCCAAGACAAATACGCCAATGAAACTATGGGAGGCAAGAAAAATACTGATTACACACGGACCACATGTGTGACTTGCGAGAAATAAGCATCGGTGTACTATAGAGAACCAGTAATTCAGTGCGGTGTACAGTAAAATCACACTGACAGGTTAAAATAGAATAGATAAAATAAATGTCTGCACATTATATATAGTCATTGACACACATATATATTTAATACAGAGATAGGTAATTCAATTACCGGCTTTTGCTAACTCCTTACTGAACCCGACAGGATATGAGACATGGTTTACCTACAGTAAACCTTTTCATATCCGTTATATTTTTACATATTCCTCACTAATAATGTTAGTAATTTGTGCGTGCAAAATTTGGGAGCTCTCGGTGTTAAAATAAAGGGTTAAATCACAGAAAAAACAGGCTTGGGTTCCCGCCCAATTTTCTCCTCCAGAGTGGGAAAGCCAGTGGCTTAGGGCAGATATTAATAGCCTAGAGAGGGACCATGGTTATTGCCCCCCTGGCTAAAAACATCTGCCCCAGCCACCCCAGAAAAGGCCCAAGGGGTTAATGTCACCTTGCTATTGTAAGGTGACATTAAGCCTGGCTAAAAACGGAGAGGTGTCAATAAGACACCTATCCATTATTGATCCAATATTACTAAAGGGTTAAAAATACGCACACACACACACACACACACACACACACACACACACACACACACACACACACACACACACACACACACACTAAGAATAAAGTATTTCAATGAAATAAATAAACACATGGGGTTTTATTATCTTAATTGTACGCTCGATCCAACTGACCACCCTGGTTCTCCTGTAAGAAAAAAGTAAAATAAAAAGCAACAATTTCCCATACCGTCCGCCGTACGGTTATGTCCCACAAAATAAATCCATCTGAAGGGGTTAAATACAGTTACAGCCAGGAGCGCTGCTAATGCGACCGCTCCTGGCTGTGAAAGAATGGGGAATGAATGAAATGAAGGTAACGGAGCTTCGGGGACTTGCAGCGCCGTCAACAAAGCTCCGCCCCCTGGTGGCATAAACTCATTTGAACTTTAGCGTGGGAATTTTCTGCATATTTTCTTACGCTACAGTTCATATAAGTTTATGCCACCAGGGGGCACAGCTTCTGTGACGGCACTGCTAGTCACCGAAGCTCGCCCCCTGCATTTCATTCATTCCCCAGTGTTTTACAGCCGGGAGCTGCAGCATCAGCACCGCTCCTGGTTGTAAATGAATTTAATCCCTTGCGATGGATTACTGCGTGGGACATGACTGTACGGCGGACAGGTATGGGATAGTGTTGCTTTTTTATTTTGCAATTTTTCCAGGAGAACGAGAGTCTTTAGTTGGATTGAGCGCACAATAAAGATTTTAAAACCTTTTTCTTTCTTTCTTTCTTTCTTTCTTTCTTTCTTTCTTTCTTTCTTTCTTTCTTTCTTTCTTTCTTTCTTTCTTTCTTTCTTTCTTTCTTTCTTTCTTTCTTTTTTTCTTTCTTTCTTTCTTTCTTTCTTTCTCTTCATTCCTAATTTTTTTTTTAACCCTTTCCTACTATTGGATTAATAATGGATAGGAGTCTCATTGACACATCTCCATTAACAAGGGTTAATGTCACCTTACAATAGCAAGGTGACAATAACCCCTTATTACCCCATATCCCACCCCTACAGGGGAGTGGCTAAGTGCCAGAATAGGCGCATCTTACAGATGCACCTTTTCTGGGGAGGCTGAGTGCAGATGTTTTTAACTGGGGGGGGGGGGGGGGGGGGGGGCAATAACCATGGTCCCTCTCTAGGCTATTAATATCTGCCCTCAGTCACTGGCTTTCCCACTCTGGCGGAGAAAATTGCACAGGAGCCCACGCCTGTTTTTTCCCGTGATTTAACCCTTTGTTTTAACATCTAGAGCTCCTAAATTTTGCACACACACACACTGACATTATTAGTGAGGGATATGTAAAAATATAACGGATATAAAATGGTTTGCTGTATGTAAATCATGTTTCATATCCTATCGGGTTCGGTAAGGACCTAGCAAAAGCTGGCAATTGAATTACCTGCTTTTATGCTGTCTAGCTCTGTATGAAATATAAATATATGTATATTTGTGTCTCACTGTGTCTCACATATATATTTTATATGTTATGGGATTTCACTCACTCAGGTGCGAAGGCTGACACTCAGGAGGCACGTTCCTTTAAAAGTTCACAAGGGTTTATTACATCATAAACCATTTGGTAAAAATAACAAAACAAATAGCCTCTGCCTCAGGGAGGAAAACAAGTGTCCAGTCCTTCGGGCTCAGTCCTGGAGCCTTAACAAACTCAGGAGGGTTCCACCTCCACACACATCTGCTGTGTTAAAGGGACTCGGTCACCTGAATTTGTAGGGAACAATCTTCAGCCATAGGGGCGGGGTTTTCGGGTTTGTGATTCAATCTTTCCTTACCCGCTGGCTGCATGCTGGCTGCAATATTGGATTGAAGTTCATTCTCTCTCCTCCGTAGAACATGCCTGCACAAGGCAATCTCCCGTCGACTACACAATCTTTCCTGCGTCCCCATCCTGTCATTTTCTTCTCCATCCTGCGTCCCATCCTGTCATTTTCTTCTCCATCCTGCTCCCCATCCTGTCATGTGCTGCTCCCATCCTGCGCCCCCATTCTGACATGCGCTGCTCCCATGCTGCGCCTCCATTCTGACATGCACTGCACCCGTTCTGCGCCCCATCATGTCATGTGCTGCTCCCATCCTGCGCCCCCGTTCTGTAATTTGCTGCTCCCATCCATATGCCCCGTACACTGCTCCATAAAGGTTTATGGCCCCCATAAGATGCTCCATGGTATTATATGCCCCGTATGCTGCTGCGATATACAGTGGGGCAAAAAAGTATTTAGTCAGTCAGCAATAGTGCAAGTTCCACCACTTAAAAAGATGAGAGGCGTCTGTAATTTACATCATAGGTAGACCTCAACTATGGGAGACAAACTGAGAAAAAAAAATCCAGAAAATCACATTGCCTGTTTTTTTTTAACATTTTATTTGCATATGACGGTGGAAAATAAGTATTTGGTCAGAAACAAAATTTCATCTCAATACTTTGTAATATATCCTTTGTTGGCAATGACAGAGGTCAAACGTTTTCTGTAAGTCTTCACAAGGTTGCCACACACTGTTGTTGGTATGTTGGCACATTCCTCCATGCAGATCTCCTCTAGAGCAGTGATGTTTTTGGCTTTTCGCTTGGCAACACGGACTTTCAACTCCCTCCAAAGGTTTTCTATAGGGTTCAGATCTGGAGACTGGCTAGGCCACTCCAGGACCTTGAAATGCTTCTTACGAAGCCACTCCTTCGTTGCCCTGGCGGTGTGCTTTGGATCATTGTCATGTTGAAAGACCCAGCCACGTTTCATCTTCAATGCTCTTGCTGATGGAAGGAGGTTTGCACTCAAAATCTCATGATACATGGCCCCATTCATTCTTTCATGTACCCGGATCAGTCGTCCTGGCCCCTTTGCAGAGAAACAGCCCCAAAGCATGATGTTTCCACCACCATGCTTTACAGTAGGTATGGTGTTTGATGGATGCAACTCAGTATTCTTTTTCCTCCAAACACGACAAGTTGTGTTTCTACCAAACAGTTCCAGTTTGGTTTCATCAGACCATAGGACATTCTCCCAAAACTCCTCTGGATCATCCAAATGCTCTCTAGCAAACTTCAGACGGGCCCGGACATGTACTGGCTTAAACAGTGGGACACGTCTGGCACTGCAGGATCTGAGTCCATGGTGGCGTAGTGTGTTACTTATGGTAGGCCTTGTTACATTGATCCCAGCTCTCTGCAGTTCATTCACTAGGTCCCCCCGCGTGGTTCTGGGATTTTTGCTCACCGTTCTTGTGATCATTCTGACCCCACGGGGTGGGATTTTGCGTGGAGCCCCAGATCGAGGGAGATTATCAGTGGTCTTGTATGTCTTCCATTTTCTAATTATTGCTCCCACTGTTGATTTCTTCACTCCAAGCTGGTTGGCTATTGCAGATTCAGTCTTCCCAGCCTGGTGCAGGGCTACAATTTTGTTTCTGCTGTCCTTTGACAGCTCTTTGGTCTTCACCATAGTGGAGTTTGGAGTCAGACTGTTTGAGGGTGTGCACAGGTGTCTTTTTATACTGATAACAAGTTTAAACAGGTGCCATTACTACAGGTAATGAGTGGAGGAAAGAGGAGACTCTTAAAGAAGAAGTTACAGGTTTGTGAGAGCCAGAAATCTTGATTGCTTGTTTCTGACCAAATACTTATTTTCCACCATAATATGCAAATAAAATGTTAAAAAAACAGACAATGTGATTTTCTGGATTTTTTTTTCTCAGTTTGTCTCCCATAGTTGAGGTCTACCTATGATGTAAATTACAGACGCCTCTCATCTTTTTAAGTGGTGGAACTTGCACTATTGCTGACTGACTAAATACTTTTTTGCCCCACTGTATATAAAAAATAACATACTCACCTATCGTCGCTGGGCGCTGAGTGCTCGGGGGCCTGAGCAGGCGGGGACACCGGCGCGCTGTGGGGGTCAGGTGCCGGAGTCGCCGCTAGCTCAGGCCCCCGACACTTGCTATATTCATCTGGCCCTGATCCAGCGCTGCGTGCCGCTTCTTCCGGGTCCTCTGGCTGTGACTGTTCAGTCAGAGGGCGGCGCGCATTAAGCGCGTCATCGCGCCCTCTGAACTGTGAACGTCACAGGCAGAGGACCCGGAACACGGAGCCGCATGCAGCGCTGGGACGGGACAGGTGAATATAGCTTATACTTGCCCTCCTGGTGCGTCCCTGCCTCTCCGTTGGAGATCGCGGTGTGCGTTCAGTGTTTACGCATACCGCGATCTCCTGGGAGCGTCACTCTGTGGGGTCCAGCCTGCGCTAGTGCAGTCTATAAAGGCTTCGGACAGAGTGACGCTCCCAGATATATAGTGTGTGTGTTTTCACGAATATTTGAGCCCATGGATCAATTATATGTCCGTTTTGCAAGCCGGCGAGAAAATCTCGCTGTACGGATGCCATATGGAGGTTTACATGCCCAAATTACGCAGCCACACCTTGCCAACGGATGACATACGGATCACTGTTCAGGGAACATTTCGGCGTATTTGGTCTGTAAGAAACGTACCATATTTTTATACGTTGTGTGTGACTCCAGCCTTACTGAGCGACCATAACTGAATTATTCTAATCAAAATTCTATGCAGTAGAAAAACCTGTGGCATAATTACTACAAGAATTTTCCACTAAAATTGATGTCCGTAAAAACAAATGACAGAGTGCCCACAACTATATGGGGCATATTTTAAGGCTAGTTTCACATTTTCATTCAAATCCGCAGCATTTAATCCGCAAACGCAAGTACAGGAAAAAGCGCATAGAAGCGCGTACAAATGCAGCATTTTTTAGGCGCATGCGGTTTAAAAACGCTGCGTTTGTATGCGCTTCTATGCGTTTTTTCATGCGTTTGCGTTTTTTTTTTGCGCATGGTGGAAAATTTTACAGGAGAAAAATCTAGATAACCAGACACCGCCAATGGGACTGCAGAGGGCGTGTATTATGGGATATCTATATATAGACCCTAGGACTGCTGAATTCTTACCAGTGTGCTACTGTATCCTGTGTCATGATGGATCTTAACATGGATAGCTTTTACTTTAACCTGGATCAAAGCATCAAGCTTTTTATTGCGTGTGCGTTTGCTTGGGAGCAACACCGAAGCCTTGAAAGACTGAGAAGGACACGGCGTAGTCGTTTTTGGCAACACCCCATTATAGAACTGCGGGAGAGGTGTGAAGCATATCACACTCTGTATGGCGAGCTTAATGCCTACCCGGACAAATTCCTGGAATATATCAGGATGTCGCAAGACTCTTTTTTGGAGTTGCTTGCTTGTGTTCAAGGAGTAATCCGGAGACAGGACACCCAGCTCCGTAGAGCGATTCCAGCAGAGGAACGTCTCCTGGTTACCTTAAGGTACGTAATAATTCTAAACAAATGGCAGTCATAATTATTGTTGGTCTGACAAGTATTCTTTGTATTTTCCTTTGTCTTTAGCCGAATAACACCAGAAATAGAATTGATTGTAATTTATTTTTTCTTTATTTTATTTCAGATTTCTGGCAACCGGAGAGAGCTTGTCATCCCTCCACTTCCAGTACCGGCTTGGAATTTCCACCCAGTCCGGAACAGTTTTGGACACCTGCCGGGCTTTGTGGAACGTTCTCTGTCAAGAATTTATACCCCTACCCACCGAGGACATGTGGATGGCAATTGCTGATAAATGCTTGACTGTTTGTGATTTCCCCAACTGTTTGGGTGCGGTGGATGGAAAGCACATCAGGATTATCAAACCAGTCAGAACAGGATCAGAGTTCTTCAACTATAAAAAAATATTTTTGGGTAGTTCTCATGGCAATAGCTGATGCGGACATTGGTGCTTTTGGCCGTGGCAACGATTCCCAGACTTTCAACAACTCTGATATGGGCCGACGGGTTTATGGCAAAAATTTTAATTTTCCACAGCCACGACCTCTCCTCAACACTCAAGGCCCACCGATGCCATTTGTTATGGTTGGGGATGAGACCTTTTAGATGAGTGAAAATCTACTGAAGCCATATTCAAGTCGGGACTTGATCCGCACAAAACGGATCTATAACTACAGACTCACCAGGGCCCACAAAACAGTAGAGTGTGCCTTTGGATTATGGTCTCAAAATGGCGCATTCTTGCAACAGCCATAAATCTAAAAATGGAGACAGTGGATGAGGTGGTAAAAGCCTGTGTGGTTCTCCACAATTACATTCTGGCTAAGGAGCGACCCACCATTGAACTTGATGAACAAGTTGCAAACCCTTTGCCTGATTACCTGCATCACCCGCTGCGGTCAACTGTTGAAGTTGGCCACATGCGGGACCAATTTGCTGCCTTTTTTGATTCTGAGATAGGACGTGTGGCATGGCAGGAACAATATTGTGTAAAATGTCCTGTTGGCTTTGGGTCTGTACCAGTTATGTTTTAAATGTTACTAATGTTTGTTGTTAATAAAATGTGTTTTATTATCTTGACCATGTCTCCTATGTATTTCCTATCAAAACCACTTTGTTTTTTTGGGCTTAGGTTGTTGACGTCATTGCGTCCTGACTCGGTTCACCAGTAGCTATTTGACACAGACTGAAGAGACGATGGCTGTTTGGTGCCGTCACATTAGCAGTATTTGTTCAGTACTTTACATCAGTATTTGTAAGCCAAAACCATGAGTGGGTGATAAATGCAGATGTGGTGCATATGTTTTTATTACACTTTTCCTCACATTGTTCCACTCGTGGCTTTGGCTTACCAATAGTGATGTAAAATACTGAGCAAATACTGACAGTGTGACGACAGCCCACAAAACAGATCTATAGTCATCGTCAGGTGTCAGAAAAAATGAATTCATGATGCACAAATAAATGCCCCATTGAATTCATTATTTCTGACACATGTCCTGGTGAGTATAGATATGCCTTGTATGACCTCCATCGTTCCTTCACTTTGTGTGAAATAGATTTTATGTACACAGAAGATAAAATTGTGGTAATACAAGGCATTTCTCTAATCACCAGGTCAGGTGTCATAACTAATGATTTTTTGAACACGTGACCTGTTGAGTATAGTTCTGCTGTGTATTCTGCTGTGTATTACCACAATTTTCTATTCAGTCTGCGACACAATGTCACAGAGTAAACAAAGAGGAGATTATGGAGAAAATACAAGTATTTTTTTGGGCCACATCATATCTCTATACCAAACACACACAAAGCTGCAGTGTTGTACTTACTAACTTTAGGAGCTAGGAGGTGGCAAAAAAATATAGTGTGCGGCGCATTTCTTTATTTGGCACACGGTGTGTGTTGCCGGCGGCGAAATACACAATTGACCAAACCTTATTGGGGGCAAAAAACATGATTTATTTTAACAAAACAACCCAAACATTTTTTTTGACTGCGCCTGCTTGGGGGCTGTGGAGCTGTGAGGGCTGGCTAACTGGACGACGCAGGGGTGGCTGGAGAAGGTGCAATAAAATTACTGGGGTCTGGAAATTCGGGGATCGGGCTAGACACATGAGAGGGCAGAGACACACTGGAAGGGTGAGACAAACCAGACATTACAGACACATTGGGAGGTGAAGGGGGAGGGATAGCGATCTTCTTTATTTTTAATTTTTTGCTTTTCCCTTTTTGTGATCGGCACTGCGGTCCATGGAGCCTCGTTGGGCTCATTGGTATCGGCCTGGCCGTGGTGGCCGACCTGTGCAGCGGTATTGCTGTTGTGGCGCGTAAGGCCAGGCCAGGGTCCGGCAGCGGCATTGCTTTAGTGGCAAGTAAGGCCAGGCCATGGTCCGGCAGCGGCATTGCTGTGGTGGCGGGGAACGCCAGGCCAGGGTCCGGCAGCGGCATTGCTGTGGTGGCGGGTAAGGCCAGGCCAGGGTCCAGCAATGGCATTGTTGTGGTGGCGGGGGAGGCCAGGCCAGGGTCCGGCAGCTGCTGCATGTTATTGGTCCTGCGGAAGGCCATGCCAGGGTCCTGCGGCTGCCGCATGGTGGTGGCAGTGGAGGAGGTCCAAGCAGGAGCAGCAGTTGTCATGGCGGTGGGCTGTCCAACAGCACTCAGCATAGTGGTGGTGCTATTGTGGTGTCCGGCAGTGCTTGGAATGGAGGTGGCCGTGCAGTGGTATGCAGCAGAGGTCGGCATAGAGTTTAAGCGTGACAGGGTGGGCACAGGTGGAAATGCCCCCACTGTTTGCTGAAAATACCGACTCTGCTGCATAGCCTGCACGTAAGCAGCATTGCAGGCCTGTATAACACTAATCTGGAGATCAGGAGTAAGGTGTTCCGACATGTCCTGTTCAATTTGATTAAAAAAATGATGTGCAGGCCTCTGGAGGTCGGCTTTCACTTGGATAAGGGCTGTGGTAACCTCCTGGATACGTGTACTCGTATGGCTAATGGCAGTATCCAGTCGTCACCCATCGCCTTGAGTCCCTCGTGGAAAACCGAGCTCAAGTGCAAAAACTCGGGCATAAGTGACCTGTCCGCGGCCCTCTGCTGCTGCCGGAAGGAGCCCCCCCCCCCAAAAAAAAAAAAAATGGGCAGAGGACTGGGGAAGGGGATCACCTGATAGACCAGCTTCCTGGTCTCCAGTTAGTGTGGCAGGTCCACTTTCTGCAGTGCTGGAGGATGGCTGGGACGGGTCCGTGGCTGTCTGATGAAGGACCGCTCCAGAACCTGGGCCAACAGTGCTGCTCCATGTGCTGTGAAAAAAAGAAAAATCAATAAATACCAAACATTTACAAAATGCAAACTCCTGTGGAATATAAACATACAGATTAAGGCTGAGGTCACACTGTCAGTATTTGGTCAGTATTTTACATATGCACCACTTCTGCATTGATCACCCACTCACGGTTTTGGCTTACAAATACTGATGTAAAATATGAAGGGATGATGAAGCTCACACAAGACATATCTATACTCACCAGGACATGTGTCAGAAATAATGAATTCATGAGGCATTTATTTGTGCATCTTGAATTCATTATTTCTGACACCTGACTTAATGACTATAGATCTGTTTTGTAGGCTGTTGTCACACTGTCAGTATTTGGTCAGTATTTTACATCACTATTGGTAAGCCAAAACCACGAGTGGAACAATGTGAGGAAAAGTACAGTGGTGTTCAAAAGTCCTGCATAGGCGTGAAGAAAACTATATGTTTCATACTTCTGCATCTCTACAGTGAAACTGGTGGAACAGATATGTTTTTTGTAATCCCTCATTGTATGCCATACTAATTTTTCAATGTCCCAAGTGTATAAATTGTTATGGTATGTGCATTTTTGATAATTTTTTTTACAGCATAACCATACCTACACTAGTACAGTGTGTAGAATGGTGAACAGGTTTCTAAGTTCACTAACTTCCAATGCAAGTTCACACAGACTTAAATTTTACTTTTTAAGATTTATTATTTTTTATTTAATTCAGAGTGTTGAGCAGAAGGAAGCATTTTCTTACTAAGGATGTCTATGTATTTTTTGGCATTAACCATACCCTCCACAATATGAAGCCTTCCAACACCATTGGCTGCCATACAGCCCCAGACCATTACTTTCATAGGATGTTTCACAGAGGAGCTCAAACACTCTGGCTTGTACTCTTCATGTGGGAACCTTCTCACATAAGACTTGCCATCATTTCCTAAAATGCAAAAAGTGCTTTCATCACTAAATAGCACTTTTTCCCACTCCTCCTTCCTCCATTTTAACTATTTCAATGCCCACAGTTTTCGCCTTTGTCTTTGTATGGCTGTCATCAATGGCTTCTTCCGGACCTTGCACCCTCTCAATCCTGCTTCCAAACATCTCTTCCTAACAGTTGATGTTGCTACCTCAATATTGCACTTTTCTTGCCATTCTCGTAGAAGCTGAGGAGAGGTGAGCTTTCGATTGGCAAGGGATGTTCTTATCAGTACTCTATCCTCCCTTTTAGTTGACTTTCTGGGCCGACCAGATCTGGGCCTGTCCTGGGTGATTCCAAGCTGCTTATGTTTCTGCAAAATTCTTACGACTGTACTCTGATTACAGCCGACCTTCCTTGCGATCTGGGGGCCAGTATAACCCTCTTCATGTAGCACCACAACTCGCACACGATCCTCCGCTGGAAAAAATCTGAAGGCTCCCATCATAAAACTCTACAGTATGATTCACTAGATAGACCAACAGATAAAACTAACAAACAAAGCAGCAGATGTGATGCAATGTGATTGGCTGCCATATCCCGGTTATGATGGTCACAAGAACCTCATCTGTGATTGGCTAATTTTGTATCTGAAGCTGTACAATGTTTAGTTCTGCTTTCAATTCCCATATTGTTGCAATAATTTCAGGCAAAACTGCTTCAAAAGCTAAAAATATTACAGGGAAAGAATGCAAAATTGTATTCTGAACAAAACGATATATAATATGTCATATTAGCATCGAAAATATTCGACAGAAAACGTTTAAAACTTGAAAAATCAATCAATTTATCCTATGCAGGACTTTTGAACACCACTGTATAATAGAAACATATGCACCACTTCTGCATTAATCACCCACTCAGGGTTTTGGCTTACAAATACTGATGTAAAATAGTGACCAAAAACTGCTAGTGTGACGGCAGCCTAATGCAATACAAAACATATATTTTTTTTCACCAAAAATATACTTGCGTTCTCTGGGCAAGGACCGGTCTCAAAAATGCAAGGAGGCGGTGATATTTGTATTTTCTGATCCTTGCTCCGGAACCATCAGGAAGCCGGCTCTCTTGACGCAGGTCTTTGTTGAAGCTGTCCTTCATCGAATGCCAACGTGTTTTGACTTTGAGCACTGTTGAAAAAACAAAACATAATGGTTAGACAATGGTCTTTTGGCTGTGCTCACACAACTGTGTGTGATGAGAGAAACTCTCAGGAGTTTCTCTCATCACACACAGTTGTGTGAGCACGGCCAAGATCTCTGCTGCTTCACACTGCATTGCAATACTTACCAAATGGATTTCGGACCAGAGTAGGGGCGTTGTCCCAGCCATCCAACATCGCTTTGGCCACCTCATTCCATAGCCGCCGGATCGTCACGTTGTCCGAGTGCTGCAGAACCTGGGTGTCCCACTACGGGAATCGCTCATGGACCAAGGAGATGGGGTGGTCATTGTCTATGAGGTCCTCATCCCGTTCTGGAACCTAATTAAAAAAAAAAAAAAAAAAAAAAGGACCTTAATGTTGGAGACATTAACATAAGGAAGAAAGAAAACAGAAGCAGAAAAATGGCATGAATATTGAAAGTCCAAAAAAAAAGAGTGCAGAAGTTAAAGGGAAAGAGAAAAGTAAAGAAATGAAGATTCAAGAATTGTCAAGTGTGGATACAATAAACAGTCGGCCACGTATACGTATATGCTGCCTCCTTGCCACCCGACTGTGACCTCGCTCCTCCTGCTCAGCCTCTGCCGCAGTGGAAGAAGTGCTCTAAAAAAACATACAAAAAAATTGTCATATGTGTTGATGTGACAGTGAATACTTACCAATCTGGGGAGGTGAATACTCACTTCGCTGACATTTTCCGCTTGTGCAGGCCCAGGCATTTGATCTTCATCAGAAGAAGATGACATTCTGATGCATGCAGAAAGAAAGAAATGGCAGAAATTAGGACATGTAGAAACAGAAAATAGAAAATATAGGCATTGGCTAGGATATACTCACATTCTTCAGTGTCTTGTTTTTCCTTCAAGGTTGTAGCCGGTGTCTCGTCTGGTTCACTGTCTGCTGAGCAGTGACCTGCAAATGTCCACTCCCTCCCTTTATCACCTTTGCATGTGGGGGATGGCTAATCAGTGTCTAGACATGTTTCCCTGGGATACAACGCATGCGTTCACAAAGGCAAGCAAACGCATGTGCTTGTGAACGCATACGTTCACATAGACAGCAATGCATTTTTTTTGGCGCATTCCTTACGTAATCGACCACATACGTTTCTAGGCGGCAAATTGACGGCTCTAAAATTACTACATGTAGCGTTTACCGCGCCAAATCGCAGACGACGAAACGATGCATGCGGCGGCGAAACGCAACCGATCACAGACGCATGCGTCCCTAATGTTAAATATAGGAATACACAACGCATGCGGATATTTGCAGAAGAAACGCTGCTGACACAACCGCAAATGTGAAACCGGCCTTATATGGAGCATCTTATGGGGCCCATCGTGAACTGTATGGTGCATTATATGGGGAGTATTTTGTTTGAAGCATTATATGGGGCCCATCATGAACTTTTGGAGCATTATATGGGGCTCCTGATTCAATATGGTATTCAAAAACACTTAATCTACTGATGTCTCAATTAATTTTACTTTTATTGGTATCTATTTTTATTTTTGAAATTTACCAGTAACTGCTGCATTTTCCGCTCTAGGCTTATACTAGTCATTAAGTTTTCCCAGTTTTTTGTGGCAAAATTAGGGGGGTCGACTTATTCTCGGGTCGGCTAATAATCGAGTATATACGGTACTATGGTATATTTTTACTGACCCTAATGAAACATTATTATTTTTTTTTTTTACTCTTTGCTTCCTGACATTAATCCTGACTTTATTCAGTTAAAAAAAATACTGCAATAGACCCAGATTACTATGGTACATTTTTAGTCCTATTAACCAATCTAAATGATTTTTTATTTCATTCTTTTCTCAAACACTCAAAATTCAAATGGATGCCAATCAGTGATGATTGTTACTTACCAGGACTGTAGGAAACATGCACAAGAAAAAAAAACTGCCAAAATTGAGCCACAAAGTACTTGAACAGCTCTCGGTGACAAAGGGGATTGGGGATAGGGGAAAATGGGGTAGAGGGTGGATTAGGGAAAAGCTGGGGACAGGAACAAGTTAAGTATCACAAACGTATTTCTTCTTCTTTCAGGAAGAGCAGTATCAGTAATGTCACAGGCAAAAATAGTCTGTGGCACCGGAAGTCCTAGCAGATTCGTCAGCAGAACAGCAGTGTCACTGTGGGGTCAAACCGCGTTTCTGCATACTGATGCGTTCCGCAGGATAACAACCATCAATCAGTTCTGAGGCTGAAGCTGCCATTGCTAGGCTCCAGCCTATGACCATAGCTGGACTTCAGTGTTTTAGGCAATTGCCTGAAATACTGAAGTAGCTGTGACTGTCTATTTAACAGTCAATCACAAGGATCGTAGTTGTAGGGCTCAGCGCCACCCTCTGTGGCTAACAGTCCTGGTGCCCGGCTGTCAGAAACAGCAGGCACCTTCATGCGATCACCGTTCGTTTAGTTACGATGAATGCATGAATGACAGGATGTATATATATTCTGCAAATGTCTTGAAGGGGTTAATAGTTTAGGGGAGTTAAAGATTGATCGTCTGATAGCTTGTACTATATATAGCAGTGCATCATCACTGCTATGTATGAAGAATATCATGATCTACTGTGAATGCCAGCTAAACACTGGCTTTTTTCCGTAGTCCCTGGCCATCATGGCAACCCATCGTCACCCCACGATCACGTCACAAGCATATAGATGGGCATGTAGAATGACGCTCCCTCCTCCGGCTGGCGTGTTAAATGTCACTGTTAGAGATTGACAGCTGCATTTAACATGTTGACAGAATTAGCCATATTTCAGCCATCATCTTCCGTGAAAAATGCGGGCTTGGCTTGTTTACCTGCATCAAAGGCAGGGTCATAACATATGATCAAAGTTTCATATGTTGTGAAGGGGTTAACCCTTTCGCGACATGAGCCGTACATATACAGTGCATGTCTTGTCTCCCTGTTTGATAGTGGGCTCCGGCGCTGAGTACACATCTTACCCGGCACATGTCAGTTATTTTGAACAGCTGACATGTGCCTGTAACAGCCGCGGGTGGAATGGCGATCCACCCGTGGTTGATAACCTTTTAAATGCTGCTGTCAATCTCTGACAGCGGCATCTAACGCGCGCTACCGGGAAGCGCTCCAGAAATCCCACCTATCGGTGACCCATCACGTGATTGCGAGTCACCAATGGGTCGTCATGACAACCGGAGGTCTCAAGTAGACCTCTACGGTTGTCACTGTCGAATTGCTGTGAGCGTCGCTCGGTGGTCGGCGCTCATAGCGAGTGAGCATTTCTACTACACACAGGCGATGTGATCATTGCCTTTGTGTAGCAGAGGCAATCAGACAACTGCATCTTCTAGTCCAGGGGTCCCCAACTCCAGTCCTCAAGGCCCACCAACATGTCATGTTTTCAGGATTTCCTTAGTCTTGCCCAGGTAATAATTGCATCACCTGTGCAATGCAAAGGAAATCCTGAAAACATGACCTGTTGGTGGGCCTTGAGGACTGGAGTTGGGGACCCCTGTTCTAGTCTACCATGGAGACAAAATCATGCAAAAAAAAAATGTTTTAACATATTATTTTTTTAAAAATAAAAGTTCAAATCACCCCGTTTCTCCCTATTCAAAATAAAACAATAAAAAAATTAAACCTTCACATATCTTGTATCGCCGCATTCAGAATCGCCTGATCTATCAAGCTATAAAAAGAATTAACCTGAGAATTAAACTGCGTAGTGAAAAAAAAAAGTCAAAACCCCAGAATTACGTTTTTTTGGTTGCCGCAACATTGCATTAAAATGCAATAACGGGAGATCAAAAGATCGTATCTACACCAAAATGGTATAATTAAAAACTTCAGAAAAAATAAGCAATCACCAAGCTCCAGATCCTGATAAATGGAGACGATATGGGTCTCAGAAAGTGACGCAAATTGTTTTCTTAAACTTGCTTTGGATTTTTTTTTCAACACTTAAAAAAAAATAAAAATAAAATCTAGATGTGTTTGGTGTCTTTGAATTCGTAATGACCTGGAAAATCTAAAAAAGTTCAGTTTTTGCATTTGGTGAGCATAGTAAAAAATAATCTAAAAAACAATTCTGGAATTACTTTTTTTTGCAATTTCACTGCACTTGGAATTTTTTCCCCATTTTCGAGTACACGATATGGTGAAGTTAATGGTAATTTTCAAAAGGACAACTCGTCCCTCAAAAAACAAGCCCTCACATGGCCACATTGATGGGGAAAAAAAAATCTTCTTTTGGGAAGAAGGGGAGTGAAAAACAAAACAGGGCTCCGTTCATGAAGGGGTTAATGAATCGGGAGCTTCTGACTCTGGCAGGCCTCCTTCCCAAGACTAGCTCTTTGCCAAATATAGATACTTTTCATCAGATACTTTATCATTTCTATACTGTTGTTTTTTTTGTTTGATTTTTTTTACAGAAAAGATGGCTCTCTTTCCCATAATGGTTTGGATCATCTTTTAGTAAATGTGACCTTGTGTGACATAATGGTGTCCTTGGCAAACTCCTCAACACTTCAAGAGGATTCAGGATGGCTGACTAGGATAAGAGTATTTGTGACTGAAAACTTAATGAGCGGACCTCTGAACAGCAAGCAGTTAAAAAGGCTGCTAGAAGTTTCCAACAGACTGTTGTACATTCAAACAAACAGAGGTGAGAGTTGTGAATTGGCATAATTGTAATATGTTATTGTACTCTTCCCCTGTAGATTTCAATATCTATAATATACCATTTCATAGACTTCAATATCTGGTCCACAGCAGACCAAGGTAAGCCAATTTTAAGCGACATCCTGATTTAAGTTGTTTTAGTTAAATGATGTTACTACTTTGTGTATTTTAGTGTCTACAGAAAAGATGATTCAGGCTGTGTACATGATGTATCAACAAAGAGACCTTCCATTCTCTGTACGTTCCATGCTTCTAACATTTTTTAGCAAGGTTTACTTAAAAGAAGATGTGTTTCTTAACCAAGGGAGGTAAGATTATTGGCTATAGTGAATGTGGTGTATTTTTCTCCCATTTGCTTTCTAAATGTCACTGAATTACTGTTTGTGGTTTATAAGATGCACCCCAAATTTTGAGGAGAAAAATAAGAAAAATGATGGTGCTTTTTTTTTTACAATCAATGCGTCTTATTGCCTACTGGGGGTGGTGGCTGTGATGAAGCAGTGTACCAGGGTCTTGGGGAAAGGGGTGTTAGGATGTGCCATGCTGCAGGAATTCGGTGGAGCGGGGGCTCCGCCGACATTTTGTGAAAGCCTGGAGCCTCCGTACTTCCATGGTATACTTTGCGGTGGACTTCGGGAAAATGGCTGCCTGGCGGCGCATGATCAGATGGAGATCTTAAGGTACCGTCACACTAAGCGACGCTGCAGCGATACCGACAACGATCTGGATCGCTGCAGCGTCGCTGTTTGGTCGCTGGAGAGCTGTCACACAGACAGCTCTCCAGCGACCAACGATGCCGGTAACCAGGGTAAACATCGGGTTACTAAGCGCAGGGCCGTGCTTAGTAACCCGATGTTTACCCTGGTTACCATCGTTAAAGTAAAAAAAACAAACACTACATACTTACCTACCGCTGTCTGTCCTCGGCGCTCTGCTTCTCTGGTCTGGCTGTGAGCACAGCGGCCGGAAAGCACAGCGGTGACGTCACCGCTCTGCTTTCCGGCTGCCCGGCGCTCCATCGCTGCCATTAAGGTATATTTGAATTATAAGACGCACTCCCATTTTCCCCCCAATCTTGCGATAAAAAAAGTGCGTCTTATAATCAGAAAAATATGGTAACTACATTAACTACTCAGATTCTACCTGCATCACAGTGAAAAATCATTTGGTGAGTCTGCTGCCATCTGTAGGCTGACACTTAAAATGCATCGTAACCCCTTTCTGACATTAGACGTACTATCCCGTAGAGGTGGGGTTGGGCCCGTATGACCACCGATGGGATAGTACGTCACATGCGCTGGCTATCGCAGCTGACATCCGGCACTATGTCCCAGGAGCGGTCACGGACCACCCCCAGCACATTGCGATCAAACATGATCGCAGTGTTTCGGCGGTATAGGGAATCATCGCGCAGGGAGGGGGCTCCCTGCGTGCTTCCCTGAGACCCCCGGAGCAACGCGATGTGATCGCGTTGCTGCGAGGGTCTCTTACCTCCTCCCTGCAGCAGGCCCAGATCTAAAATGGCTGCGGGGCTGTATCCAGGTCCTGCAGGGAAGTGGCTTACCAGTGCCTGCTCAGAGCAAGCGCTGGTAAGCCTGCAGGAGTGCACGTCAGATCGCTGATCTGACACAGTGCACAGCAAAGTGTCAGATCAGGGATCTTACACTATAACATGATGCCCCCCCCACCGGGGCAATGTTATAGGGTCATTCCATATCAAGTGATCCAAATATGAATATTTTTTTTACCTTACGTATTTAGATTTTTTTTATTTTTTGTTTTTAAGATGTACAACTTTAGTTAATTACAAATTAAAAGTTTAGAATTTTTTTCTTCATCAGTTAATTTTTTACAGATTTTTAAAGTTTTGAAAAAGCGCGGATTTTGGCCTGGTATGGCTTTACATTTTTATCATATCTCGGGCTAGAATTAAGATATAGAGGTGGGAGAGGCATCATTTTTTCTCAGAACGGTACCAGCTTTCATTTGATATGTCACAAGACTGTTTCTTGATATTTTGTTTTGGAGAAATCTAATTAAAAATTTTGATGCGCAATTCTGAAAAAAAAACGTATGTTTTAAAATTGTGAAAACATGCATGTGTGTTACTCGTGTCCTTGTTTATATTTGTACAAGGACTCAACTCGGGATCTATCAAATTTGTATTTTTTTTTAAGCCTTGAATCATCTGATTTTATGTTTGTGAGTTTCTTCCTTTTTTCTTTTCAAATTACAACTTATTACATTCAACATTTATATGTAACAATGAAGAAACACAAAAAACAAATACCGAAGTGCCAGAATAAATACATCTTAATCATCATAACAACTTGCTCAGCATTTTCAACCTGAATTCTTTGAACAAGCCAAAAGATAAAAGGTGATCACATCCTCAAGTGTGATTTTCCAAATACAGTCTCATCCTAATTATATGTTAAAAACAAGATTAAAAGAACCAATATTTTTACCACCCATTTATACATGGAACAATTTTTTTTCTACTATATCACTAAACATGTCATTTCTGAAGTGTTTAAGAAGAATAGTACAGTAGTTAAATCCTCGTTCTATAAAATATGAACTAATCAAACAATTAATAGTAGGTTTTTACACTGGCCTGTTATCAATGTGTCCCTTCTAGTGGGTGAAATGTGATCTTGTCCATAACGGCTCATTAGCAATGGCCGTTTCCTTCTGTGTCAGAGTATGTGCGGCTGGTCATGGTGCTCGGCTCCATCTGAGCAATATCTGATTTTTGTAACTTTTACAATGTTTGGTTTTCTTGGATACACAAAGGACGGCGCTGGACCAGAAGCTGCAGAAAAGTCACTTCTACGTCTTCATTTTCACAATCTTTGGAGAGTCCATTAGCCGCCAGCGCCGATCATATTCACAGGTCACATAGCCAGTTGTGTCATCCATTGCCGATCTTGTGCCGCCTTCTACCACTTCATGGTCGTCACTGTCTTTATTTCCACTACATGGGATGACAGTCCGGTATTGCTGAGTCCCTGTGATGGGTTCTGCTTCCTGTAACCGATGTTATAACAAACTCTCCTCCTCCTCTTCGTAGTCCTGGTTTGCACAATACATTAACTGGATGTTAAGAATATTTTTCTCCCTCCATTTGAGGAGTTGCCTGGGTGATTGGATTTGGTGTGAATACGGTCTGTGGAGGCCCGAGCTGCCGGCCTGTCATCTGCTCTGCAGTCACCGTCTACCCCCTGTCATTCTCAGCCCTAACAAAGCTTCTCTGTCCTCTCCTGCGTCTAAGTGATAACATAATAAAATGCAGTAATATCTAGCAATCATGGATTATTTGGTAAATCTAGACCCCACACTGTTAAGGTACCGTCACACTAGACGATATCGCTAGCGATCCGTGACGTTGCAGCGTCCTCGCTAGCGATATCGTCCAGTGTGACAGGCAGCAGCGATCAGGCCCCTGCTGTGATGTCGCTGGTTGGGGAAGAAAGGCCAGAACTTTATTTAGTCGCTGGATCTCCCGCTGACATCGCTGAATCGGTGTGTGTGACACCGATTCAGCGATGTCTTCGCTGGTAACCAGGGTAAACATCGGGTTACTAAGCGCAGGGCCGCGCTTAGTAACCCGATGTTTACCCTGGTTACCATCGTTAAAGTAAAAAAACAAACACTACATACTTACCTACCGCTGTCTGTCCTCGGCGCTCTGCTTCTCTGGTCTGGCTCTGAGCACAGTGGCCAGAAAGCAGAGCGGTGACGTCACCGCTCTGCTTTCCGGCTGCCCGGCGCTTACAGCCAGACCAGAGAAGCAGAGCTCTGGGGACAGACAGCGGTAGGTAAGTAGTGGTTGTTTTTTTATTTTAACGATGGTAAACAGGGTAAACATCGGGTTACTAAGCACGGCCCTGCGCTTAGTAACCCGATGTTTACCCTGGTTACCGGCATCGATGGTCGCTGGAGAGCGGTTTGTGTGACAGCTCTACAGCGACCAAACAGCGACGCTGCAGCGATCCGGATCGTTGTCGGTATCGCTGCAGCGTCGCTTAGTGTGACGCTACCTTTAGACCACAGGCTGAACAGATCTGAAATCAAAATTTTTGAACTGACACTGTAATAGTTTTATTTTTTAAAATATGATCCCATCACGATCCCATCTTGTATTTTGGTACAGATGTGGATAGGTGCATAGCAGGCACATGTGCAGTTTTTGAAATTTTTAAATTAAACGTTTTTTTCAGAAAGGCGTTTTAAAATTTTGCGCTTGCGTTCGCATAGGTAAAATATTATCAAAGATAATCTTGTGACATATCTGGTGAAAGCCTGTACAGTTCCGAGTAGAATGGTGTTTATTTTGTTTCTGTCTTTTCTGGCCTGATTTATGGGGAGAAATGTAAAGGCAGGCAACACCGAAAATCGCACTTTTTCCGAACTTTGAAAATCAATAAAAAATAAAAAAAAAATATCTAGAATTTTTTCTTCTTCACATTTTGCATTCTCTGACACACTGTTACCAAATAACAAAATCTCAAAAGAATTAAAAATATAGTGGTAAAAATCATTGGTTCATTTGATATGGAATGACCCTATAGTGTGAAAAATAAATAAATAAAATATTCATATGTGTAAAAGAAATAATAAAAAATTCCTAAAAATCTAAATAAATATGTGTGTGTGTGTGTGTGTGTGTATATATATATATATACACACACACACACACACACACACACACACACACACACACACACACACACACACACACATACACACTAGCTGACGAGCCCGGCGTTTCCTGTGCATAGTAAATATCTGTGGTTAGTTATAGCACCTCACTTCTCTTATTTTCCCATCATGCCTCTCATTTTCCCAATCACATCTTTCATTTTCTCCCTCCTCTCATTCCCCCCTAACACTTGTCATTTCAACCTCACATCTGTCATTTTCTGATCACTCCACTATTTTTCCTCACTCCTCTCATTTTGCACTCACACCTTTTCATTTTCACCTCACCTCTCATTTTCACCTCAGTATATACATGTTTGTCATCTCCCTTATACATAGTATACATCTGGATGTCATCTCCTGTATATAGTATATACCTGTATGTCATCTCCCCTGTATATAGTATATACCTTCTGTGTGTCATCTCCCCTATATATAGTATATACCTGAATGTCATCTTCTATATATAGTATATACCTGTATGTCATCTCCTTCTATATATAGTATATACCTGTATGTCATCTCCTCCTGTATATAGTATATACCTGTATGTCATGTCCTCCTCTATATAGTATTAGACCTCGTTCACACGTTATTTGCTCAGTATTTTTACCTCCGTATTTGTAAGCTAAATTGGCAGCCTGATAAATCCCCAGCCAACAGGAAGCCCTCCCCCTGGGAGTATATATCTTGTAGATTGTGAGCCCTCGCGGGCAGGGTCCTCATTCCTCCTGTACCAGTTATGACTTGTATTGTTTAAGATTATTGTACTTGTTTTCATTATGTATACCCCTCCTCACATGTAAAGCGCCATGGAATAAATGGCGCTATAACAATAAATAATAATAATAATAATAATATATTAGCTCACACATACACATAATAGACAGGTCATGTGACTGACAGCTGCCGTATTTCCTATATGGTACATTTGTTGTAGTTTGTCTGCTTATTAATCAGATTTTTATTTTTGAAGGATAATACCAGACTTGTGTGTGTTTTAGGGCGAGTTTCGTTTGTCAAGTTGTGTGCGCTGAGTTTTGTGTGGCAACATGCGTGTAGCAACTTTTTGTGTGTCGAGTTGCATGTGACAGGTTAGTGTAGCAAGTTGCGTGCAGCAAGTTTTGCGCGTGGCGAGTTTTATGTGTGGTGCCTTTTGAGTATGTGCAAGTTTTGTGTTAGGCAACTTTTGCATGTGTTGTAACTTTTGCATGTGTTGTAACTTTTGTGCATGTGGCAATTTTTCCGCGTGTGCAAGTTTTGCGTGTGGCGAGTTTTCCATGAGGTGAGTTTTGCAAGAGCCTAGTTTTTGCATGTGGCGAGTTCTGCGCGTGGTGAGTTTTGAGTGGCGACTTTTGTGTTTCGACTTTTATGTGGCGAGGTTGGTGTATTTGTGATGAAATGTGTGCTGAGGGTAATATGTGTTCAAGCACGTGGAAGTGTGTGGCGCATTTTGTGTGTGTGTTCATATCCCCGTGTGTGGTTAGTATCCCATGTCGGGGCCCCACCTTAGCAACTGTACGTTATATACTCTTTGGCGCCATCGCTCTCATTCTTTAAGTCCCCCTTGTTCACATCTGGCAGCTGTCAATTTGCCTCCTCCACTTTTCCTTTCATTTTTTCCCCATTATGTAGATAGGGGCAAAATTGTTTGGTGAATTGGAAAGCATGGGGTTAAAATTTCACCTCACAACATAGCCTATGACGCTCTCAGGGTCCAGACGTGTGACTGTACAAAATTTTGTGGCTGTAGCTGCGACGCCTCCAACACTTTTCCTTTCACTTTTTACCCCATTATGTAGATAGGGGCAAAATTGTTTGGTGAATCGGAACGCACGGGGTTAAAATTTCGCCTCACAACATAGCCTATGACGCTTTCGGGATCCAGACGTGTGACTGTGTGACTGTGCAAAATTTTGTGGCTGTAGCTGCGACGGTGCTGATGCCAATCCCGCACACACACACACACACACACACACACACACACACACACACACACACACACACACACACACACACACACACACACACACACACACATACATACACACATACACACATACACTCAGATATAGATATATATATATACAGTGGGGCAAAAAAGTATTTAGTCAGTCAGCAATAGTGCAAGTTCCACCACTTAAAAAGATGAGAGGCGTCTGTAACTTACATCATAGGTAGACCTCAACTATGGGAGACAAACTGAGAAAAAAAAATCCAGAAAATCACATTGTCTGTTTGTTTTTTTAACATTTTATTTGCATATTATGGTGGAAAATAAGTATTTGGTCAGAAACAAACAATCAAGATTTCAGGCTCTCACAGACCTGTAACTTCTTCTTTAAGAGTCTCCTCTTTCCTCCACTCATTACCTGTAGTAATGGCACCTGTTTAAACTTGTTATCAGTATAAAAAGACACCTGTGCACACCCTCAAACAGTCTGACTCCAAACTCCACTATGGTGAAGACCAAAGAGCTGTCAAAGGACACCAGAAACAAAATTGTAGCCCTGCACCAGGCTGGGAAAACTGAATAGCCAACCAGCTTGGAGTGAAGAAATCAACAGTGGGAGCAATAATTAGAAAATGGAAGACATACAAGACCACTGATAATCTCCCTCGATCTGGGGCTCCACGCAAAATCCCACCCCGTGGGGTCAGAATGATCACAAGAACGGTGAGCAAAAATCCCAGAACCACGCGGGGGGACCTAGTGAATGAACTGCAGAGAGCTGGGACCAATGTAACAAGGCCTACCATAAGTAACACACTACGCCACCATGGACTCAGATCCTGCAGTGCCAGACGTGTCCCACTGCTTAAGCCTGTACATGTCCGGGCCCATCTGAAGTTTGCTAGATGGGCCCGGAGGAAAAAGAATACTGACTTGCATCCATCAAACACCATACCTACTGTAAAGCATGGTGGTGGAAACATCATGCTTTGGGGCTGTTTCTCTGCAAAGGGGCCAGGACGACTGATCCGGGTACATGAAAGAATGAATGGGGCCATGTATCGTGAGATTTTGAGTGCAAACCTCCTTCCATCAGCAAGGGCATTGAAGATGAAACGTGGCTGGGTCTTTCAACATGACAATGATCCAAAGCACACCGCCAGGGCAACGAAGGAGTGGCTTCGTAAGAAGCATTTCAAGGTCCTGGAGTGGCCTAGCCAGTCTCCAGATCTCAACCCTATAGAAAACCTTTGGAGGGAGTTGAAAGTCCGTGTTGCCAAGCGAAAAGCCAAAAACATTACTGCTCTAGAGGAGATCTGCATGGAGGAATGGGCCAACATACCAACAACAGTGTGTGGCAACCTTGTGAAGACTTACAGAAAACGTTTGACCTCTGTCATTGCCAACAAAGGATATATTACAAAGTATTGAGATGAAATTTTGTTTCTGACCAAATACTTATTTTCCACCATAATATGCAAATAAAATGTTAAAAAAAACAGACAATGTGATTTTCTGGATTTTTTTTTCTCAGTTTGTCTACCATAGTTGAGGTCTACCTATGATGTAAATTACAGACGCCTCTCATCTTTTTAAGTGGTGGAACTTGCACTATTGCTGACTGACCAAATACTTTTTTGCCCCACTGTATATGTGTGTGTATATGTATATATATATATATATATATATATATATATATATATATATATATATATATATATATATATATATATATATATATGTTCCTATAAATACATTCCTTTATCTAAATAAAAAAAAACAATAAATGTTACACATATTGGGTATCGCCGCGTCCGTAACGAGCCAACCTATAAAACTGTCCCACTAGTTAACCCCTTCAGTGAACACCGTAAAAAACAAAGGCAAAAAACAACGCTTTATCATACCGTCAAACAAAAAGTGAAATAACACGCGATCAAAAAGACTGATATAAATAACCATAGTACCGATGAAAACGTCATTTTGTCCCGCAAAAAACGAGCCTCCATACAGCGTCATCAAAGAAAAAATAAAAACGTTATAGTCCTCAGAATAAAGCGATGCAAAAAATTTTTTCTCTATAAAATAGTTTTTATCATATAAAAGCGCCAAAACATAAAAAAAGATATAAATGAGGTATTGCTGTAATCGTACTGACCTGAAGAATAAAATTGCTTGATACGTTTTACCAAACGCGGAACGGTATAAACGCTTCCCCAAAAGAAATTCATGAATAGATGGTTTTTGGTCATTCTGCCTCACAAAAATCGGAATAAAAAGCGATCAAAAAATGTCATGTGCCCGAAAATGTTACCAATAAAAACATCAACTTGTCCCGCAAAAAACAAGTCCTCACATGACTCTGTGGACCCAAATATGGTAAAAATTATAGCTCTCAAAATGTGGTAACGCAAAAAATGTTTTGCAATCAAAAGCGTCTTTTAATGTGTGACAGCCGCCAATCATAAAAATCCGATAAAAAACCCGCTATAAAAGTAAATCAAACCCCCCCTTCATCACCCCCTTAGTTAGGGAAAAATTAAAAAAATGTATTTATTTTTATTTTCCCGTTAGGGCTAGGGTTAGGGTTGTTGGGGCTAGGGTTAAGGCTACAGTTAGGGTTGGGGCTAAAGTTAGGGTTTGGATTACATTTACGGTTGGGAATAGGGTTGGGATTAGGGTTAGGGGTGTGGTTAGGGTTACCGTTGGGATTAGGGTTAGGGGTGTGTTTGGATTAGGGTTTCAGTTATAATTGGGGGGTTTCCACTGTTTAGGCACATCAGGGGCTCTCCAAATGTGACATGGCGTCTGATCTCAATTCCAGCCAATTCTGCGTTGAAAAAGTAAAACAGTGCTCCATCCCTTCCGAGGTCTCCAGTGCGCCCAAACAGGGGTTTACCCCAACATATGGGGTATCTGCGTACTTAGAACACATTGGACAACAACTTTTGGGGTCCAATTTCTCATGTTAACCTTGGGAAAATGCAAAACTGGGGGCTAAAAAATTTTTGTGGAGAAAAAAAGGATTTTTTATTTTACGGCTCTGCGTTGTAAACTGTAGTGAAACACTTGGGTGTTCAAAGTTCTCATAACACATCTAGATAAGTTCTTTGGTGGGTCTAGTTTCCAATATGGGGTCACTTGTGGGGGGTTTATACTGTTTAGGTACATTAGGGGCTCTGCAAATGCAATGTGACGCCTGCAGACCAATCCATCGAAGTCTGCATTCCAAATGACGCACCTTCCGTTCCGAGCCCTGCCATGCGCTCAAACGGTGGTTCCTCCCCATGTATCCGGTATCCGCATACTCAGGACAAATTGGACAACAACTTTTGGGTCCAATTTCTCCTTTTACCCTTTGGAAAATACAAAACTGGGGGCAAAAAATTTTTTGTGGGGAAAAAAAAGAATTTTTATTTTCATGGCTCTGCGTTATAAACTGTAGTGAAACACTTGGGGGTTCAAACAGCTCACAACACATCTAGATGAGTTCCTTAGGGGGTTCTACTTTCCAAAATGGTGTCTCTTGTGGGGGGTTTCAATGTTTAGGCACATCAGTGGCTCTCCAAACCCAACATTGCGTCCCATCTCAATTCCTGTCAATTTTGCATTGAAAAGTCAAATGGCGCTCCTTCACTTACGAGCTCTGCCATGCGCCCAAACAGTGGTTTACCCCCACATATGGGGTATCAGCGTACCCAGGACAAATTTTACAACAACATTTGTGGTCCATGTTCTCCTGTTACCTTTGGTAAAATAAAACAAATTGGAGCTGAAGTAAATTTTTTGTGAAAAAAAAGTTAAATGTTCATTTTTATTTAAGCATTCCAAAAATTCCTGTAAAACACCTGAAGGGTTAATAAACTTCTTTAGTGTGTTTTTGAGCACCTTGAGGGGTGCAGTTTTTAGAATGGTGTCACACTTGGTTATTTTCTATCATATAGACCCCTGAAAATGACTTCAAATGAGATGTGGTCCCTAACAAAAAATTGGTGTTATAAAAATGAGAAATTGCTGGTCAACTTTTAACCCTTATAACTCCCTAACAAAAAGAAAAATGTTGGTTCCAAAATTGTGGTATATAGGTATGTCATAGGCCACGGATCCCGCATCTTTCTTGGGAAATGATAGCTGATTTGATCAGCTGTCATATACCCCTAACATCGCAATCCTCCTGCTGCTGTTAACATGTTAAATGCTGCTGTCAATCGCTGATTTCCCCAACCTCTTAACCCCTTCACCACCTTTAGACGTATCTATACATCCCTGTTGCCTGGTAGTTACTGACCTGGGACAGATGGATACGTCATGGCGATTGCCTGTGCACAGGGGTTGTTTGCGCGCGCTGATTCAGCGTCAGCTGATTCTGACAGTTGCCACCCGGGACTCAGCGCCAGGAGCAGTACCGCACCATTCCTGGCAATTTACCCCACTAAATGCTTCAATCGAGCTCGACTGCAGCATTTTGGGAGCTGACAGAAGGAAGAAAGCCCCTCTGCCCTTGGATTGGAGACAGCGCAACATCATCACAGAGTCCCAATCATTGCCATGGTAACCTGATGTCATAACATCCTGGTCACCAGGTACAGGCAAGTTAGTTAAATCATGCGCAGTGTCTGCAGAGCTGACATGCTGTAAGATATAGCAATGCTCCTGCATTGCTATGCCTTTTAACTGTGATCAGCCATTTTTTGAGTAGATACGATCTTTTGATTGCCTGTCAATGCATTATATTGTAATGTAGCGGCGAACAAGTAAAACTTAATTCTGATGTTTTGATTTTTTTTCTTGTTATGTGGTTGAGGTTGAGTTATTTTTATTTTTTTTTATATTGATCGGGTGTTTCTGAACACGGCAATACAAAATTTGTGTTTTTTGATTTTTTTTTTTAATTTTATTTATTTTATTTGGTACAAAAGAGGGGTGATTTGAACTCTTAATATTTTTTCATTTAAACTTTTTAAAGACATATTTATTTTTACTTCTTGCGTGCTTCAATAGTATCCGTGGGAGACTAGAAGTTGCAGTACTTTGATTGCTCTACTACACACAGGTGATGATGAGATCACCTGTGTGTAGCAGAAATGCTCACCTGCTCAATCTGGCAATAACAATTATAGAGGTTTGCTTCAGATCTCTGGTTGTTATGCCGACCCATTGTTGACCCGCGATCATGTGAGTCACTGATGGGTGTGATTTATGACGTGCTTCTGGTAAGTTCGAGTTAAATGCAGCTGTCAGAAATTGACAGCGGCGTTTAGCTAGTTAACAGCCGCAGTTGGATTGCGATTTTCCCCACAGCTGCACAGTTGCTGGCACATGTTACAGATGATAGATAGATAGATATGTGTGTGTGTTTATCTATAATATAAGGCTTGGAGCGTCACTCTGTCCAAAGCCTTTATAGACTGCACAAGCGTCGGCGCAGTCTGGACCCCACAGAGTGACGCTCCCAGGAGATCGCGGTATGCGTATACACTGAGCGCACACCGCGATCTCCAACGGAGAGGCAGGGACGCGCCAGGAGGTTAAGTATAAGCTATATTTACCTGTCCCGTTCCAGCGCTGCGTGCGGCTCCGTGTTCCGGGTCCTCTGCCTGTGACGTTCACAGTTCAGAGGGCGCGATGACACGCTTAATGCGCGCCGCCCTCTGACTGAACAGTCACAGCCAGAGGACCCGGAAGAAGCGGCACACAGTGCTGGATCAGGGCCAGGTTAATATAGCAAGTGTCGGGGGCCTGATCTAGCGGCGACTCCGGCACCTGACCCCCACAGCGCGCCGGTGTCCCCACCTGCTCAGACCCCCCAGCACTCGGCGCCCAGCGACGATAGGTGAGTATGTTTTTTTTTTTTTATATATCGCAGCAGCATACGGGGCATATAATACTATGGAGCATCTTATGGGGGCATAAACCTTTATGGAGCAGTGTACGGAGCATATACTATGGAGCATCTTATGGGGGCATAAACCTTTATGGAGTAGTGTACGGGGCATATACTATGGAGCATCTTATGGGGGCCATAAACCTTTATGGAGCAGTGTATGGGGCATATACTATGGAGCATCTTATGGGGGCCGTAAACCTTTATGGAGCAGTGTACGGGGCATATGGATGGGAGCAGCAAATCACAGAACGGTGGCACAGGATGGGAGCAGCACATGACAGAACGGTGGCGCAGGATGGGAGCAGCACATGACAGAACGGGGGCGCAGGATGGGAGCAGCACATGACAGAATGGGGGTTGCAGGATGGGAGCAGCACATGACAGGATGGGGACGCACGATGGAGCAGCTAATGACAGGATGGGGGCGCAGGATGGAGCAGCTCATGACAGTATGGGGACGCAGGATGGAGCAGCACATGACAAGATGGGGACGCAGGATGGAGCAGCACATGACAGAATGGGAACGCAGGATGGAGCAGCTCATGACAGGATGGGGACGCAGGATGTGCTCGCCACCTGGGCGTAGAACGGGTTCAATAGCTAGTGTGTGTGTATATATATATATATATATATATATATATATATATATATATATATATATATATATATATATATATATATACAAAAAAAAGATAAAATATTATTACTTTAGTGAATACATATATTTCTTTAAAACCCAAAATAAGGTGCACATATTTGGCATCGCCACATGTGGAATGGGAATGGCCGGACCTATAAAATTGTCACACTACGTAACTTCTTCAGTGAAAATAGTTTTTGTGTAAAAGCGCCAAAATATAAAAAAAATTAATACAAATATGGTATTGTTGTAATTGTACTGACCCGCAGAATAAAGCTGCCTCGTGAATGTTTTTTAAGAATTGAAAAAACTTGGCATTTTAATATGAAAAAAGAGTTCCATTTATTGTGCATCCAGAAAATAAGTAACGTTTTCGGTCCACAGGAGGACATTTATCAGAACTATCTGGTATAGATGAGTAGATTCTATATTCTGCTTTGTATAATACTCCAAAGGGGATTGGATACCTGGATGCCGGTTTGTATTCCGTATGGAACAGCACGTCCGCCGTCGCTTGTGGATGTGTGCTGTCACCCGGTTGCATGACAGATGCGCTGTTCCACACGGAATACAAACTGACATCCAGGCATCCAATCCCCTTTGGAGTATAAAAGGGGAGTATTATTATACACTATTCCACTTTTTGTTCGGCGTGTGATGATAAAGCATTGTTGTTTGCCTTGTTTTTTTTTTTTACGGTGTTCACTGAAGGGGTTAACTAGTGGGACAGTTTTATAGGTCGGGTCGTTACGGACGCGGCGATAGTAAATGTATACTTTTTTTTTTTTACATAAAGAAATGTATTTATTGGAACAATATTTTTTTTCTTTATTTAGAATTTTTTTTTTTAAAAATATATTTTGTTCTTTTTTACATTACACAGTGATGTCTCATCCTGGTACAAAGTGAGATCTCTGATCTGACACTTTGCACAGCACTTTGTTAGATCAGTGATCTGACAGGCAGTGCAGTTGGCTTGCCGGTGCCTGCTTTCAGCAGGCACTGAGAAGCCGCCTCCCTGCAGGACCCGAAAGGACCCCGCGGCCATCTAGGATCCGGTGGCCTGCAGGGAGGAGACCCTTGGAACAATGCTATCACATCGCATTGTTTTGAGGGTCTCGGGGAAGCACACAGGGAGTGTCTTCCCTGATCGATGCTTCCCTATGCTACCGGAATGCTGCAATGTTGTTTGATCGCAGTGTTCTGGAGGTTAAAGTGTCGGGAGCGGACCGTGACCGCTCCTGGCGCATAGTGTCGGATGTCTGTGATAATCAGCTGACACCTTGCCCCAATCGGCCGCGCTCCCCCCTGAGCGCGGCTGATTGCACGTGACGTACTATTCCATCCATGGTTATGAAGTCCCAGGTTACATGGACAGAATAATACGTCCAATGCCAGAAAGGTGTTAATAAACCGAATTTTAACGGATTTTCAGTTCGCAGCTAAGAGCAGCCTGATCACTTCTACCAAGCTGTGAATGGCATAAAAATACCCACAAAAAAACAATTCTTGAATTGCTGTTTATTGTTCATTCTGCTTCCCAAAAATGCTAAAAACAATATTAGATGTCTGTTGGCAGAAATATAGAAAAATTATAGCTCAAAATAGTGATGACAAAACTTTTGTTTTGGAAAAAAAAATAAAAATCTTAGTTTGCACCAGCCAAGCGTTAAGCAAGACAAATCTGAAAGAATAAAGCCATTTTAGCACTTAGATCACACGAGGATTGTCGTAAAAAATAAATGAAACAAATTCTTCACATGCTGTTGATTTTGTTCATTTTGCCTCACAAAGATTGCAGTGAGGATTGACGCATATTTATCTTGTGTTCTACTCTGATCACTTACACCAGAGTTTCTGTGTAAATCTCTAATTATGCAAATTGTCTCTTCAGAGGGGAAGAGAACTTGAACTCTAGTGCCATCTTTTGGAAGGTAGCAATCCTACAAGTCAATGTTGACCCTTTAACGAACCTTGTCACATGACTTAGGATAATAGCCAAACCAGAATCTCAATTTGCAGACACTGTGTTGAGATTCTGGTTTGGCTATTATCCTAAGTCATGTGACAAGGCTCCTTACTGATCAAGCGACTCCTTTTATGTCAATGGTGACAAAGGAAGTGTGCAATCTTCTCCAAATAAAACAATTGCGTCTCTATGTACTAATCCTAGACCAATGGATTAGTCAAACGATTCAACAAAACTCTCAATTCTATGCTGAAAAAGGAGGTTTCCAAGGATGGAAGGGATTGGGACTTGTTACTGCCCTATTTTAAGTTTGCCATTCAAGAGGTACCGCAGACTTCCACAGGATTTTCACCTTTGAGCTATTGTATGGCAGACATTCTAGTGGTCTGCTGGACGGGGGTAACTTGGGTAATAGTGATCACAAAATAAGTTTTCATGTATCCTTTAATAAGATGTGTAGTAGAGGGGTTACAAGGACACTAAACTTCAAGAAGGCAAATTTCTAAAGGATGAGAGATGATCTTGGTGCAATTAAGTAGGACGAGATCCTGAGACATAAAAATACACAAAGAAAATGGGAGACGTTTATTGGCATGCTGAATATGACCTGTGCACAGTGTATTCCGTATGGGAATAAACATCCTAGAAATAAGAGGAAACCAATATGGCTAAATAGAGCTGTAAGGGGTGCAATAAGTGACAAAAAGAAACCATTTAGAGAATTAAAGGAAGTAGGTAGTGATGAGTCATTAAATAAATACAGAAAATTAAATAAATTCTGTAAAAAGCAAATCAAGACAGCAAAGATTGAGACAAGAGAGACTCATTACCTTTAACTACATAAATAATAAGAAACTAAAAAATGATAGTGTTGGCCCCCTTAAAAATAGTATGGTTAAAATGGTGGATGAGAAAAAAGCCAATATGCTAAATTACTTTTTTCTACAGTACAGTATATACTCAAGTAAAAGCCGACCTGAGTATAAACAGAGACCCCTAATTTTGCAACAAAAAACTGGGAAAACTTAATGACTCGAGTATGAACCTAGGGTGGAAAATGCAGCAGCAGCTACCGGTAAATGTCAAAAATAAAAATAGATACCGTATATACTCGAGTAGAAGCCAAGATTTTCAGCCCAAATTTTTGGGCTGAAAGTGCCCCTCTCGGCTTATACTCAAGTCATGGTCGATGGGTGAGGGGGAGAGAGGACTGTCGCATACTCACCTGCTTCCGGGGCTCCTGGCGCTCCCCCTGCCTGTCCCATGGTCTTCGGGTGTCGCAGCTCTTCCCCTGTTCAGTGGTCACGTGGTACCGCTCATTAAAGGTATGAATATGGACTCCACTCCCATAGGGGTGGAGCCGCATATTCATTCCTGTAATGAGCGGTGCCAGTGACCGCTGACAGAGGAAGAGGCTTCGGCACCCGGAGACCATCTGTCAGGGGATAAGGAGCCAGGGACGCCGGGAGCAGGTGAGCATTACATATTTACCTGTCCACGTTCCACCCGCCGGGCACCGCTCCGTCTTCCCGTCCTCTGCAGTGACTGATCAGGTCAGAGGGCGCGATGACGTAGTAGTGTGCGCGCCGCCCTCTACCTGAACAGTCAGTGCGGAGAGACGCCGAGACGGGACACTGAGGAGCTGCAGGCAGCAAAATAGGTGAGTATGTAATTTTTTTTTTATTGCAGCAGCATTATATATTGCACAGCTTTATATGGAGCATCTATGGGGCCATAATGAACGGTGCAGAGCATTCTATATTGCACAGCTTTATATGGTGCATCTATGGGACCTTAATGAACGGTGCAGAGCATTCTATATGGCACAGTTTTATATGGAGCATCTATGGGGCCATAATGAACGGTGCAGAGCATTCTATATGGCACAGTTTTATATGGAGCATCTATGGGGCAATAATGAACGGTGCAGAGCATTCTATATGGCACAGTTTTATATAGAGCATCTATGGGGCAATAATGAACAGTATGGAGCATTATATGTGGCACAGTTTTATATGGAGCATCTATGGGGCAATAATGAAATGTATGGAGCATTATATGTGGCGCAGTTTTATACGGAGCATCTATGGGGCCATAATGAAATGTATGGAGCATTCTATATGGCACAGCTTTATATGGAGCATCTTATGGGGCAATAATGAACGGTATGGAGCATCTCTTTTTATTTTTTAAATTCACCGGTAGCTGCTGCATTTTCCACCCTAGGCTTATACTCGAGTCAATACGTTTTCCCAGTTTTTTTGTGGCAAAATTAGGGGGGTCAGCTTATACTCGGGTCGGCTTATACTCGAGTATATGCGATACCAATTAAAGTAAAATTAATTGAGACATCAGTAGCTTACGTGTTTTTGAATATCCATATTGAATCAGGAGCCCCATATAATGCTCCATACAGTTGATGATGGGCTCCATAAAATGCTCCATACAAAATACGCCCCATAAAATGCTCCATAAAATTTATGATGGGCTCCATAAGATTCTCCATATTAAAATATGCCCCATATAATGCTGCTCAAATGCTGATTATGGCCCCATAAGATGCTCCGTACAGATATTTGGCCCATATAATGCTGCACACATGCTGATTATGGCCCCATAAGATGCTCCATATAACAATGTGCCACATGTAATGCTGCTGCAATTAACAAAAAAAAAAAAAAAAAAAAAAAAGACGTGCTCACCTCTCGTCGCTGCCCGCTGCTCCTCAGTGTCCCGTCTCTGCAGTGACTGTTCAGGCAGAGGGTGGCGCGCACAATAATACGTTACTAAGCGCGGCCCTGCACTTAGTAAGTCGATGTTAACCCTGGTTACCCGGGGACTTCGGCATCGTTGAAGACCGTTTCAACGATGCCGAAGTCGTTACCCTGATCGTTGGTCGCTGGAGAGAGCTGGCTGTGTGACAGCTCTCCAGCGACCACACAACGACTTACCAACGATCATGGCCAGGTCTTATCTCTGGTCGTGATCGTTGGTAAGTCGTTTAGTGTAACGGTACCTTTACTTTGAACTGCGGAACCAATCTAGTGAGGTTTCGGCTTTTTTGGTGCGTCAGCACAACACATCCAACACTATTCTTAAGATTCGAAGGGCTGACAATTCGATGGCGACCTCATCAGAGGATATACTTCATCGTTTTAATGATTATTACAGAGCATTATATAGCTCTGGGAGTGGCCTTGGTATCCTAGAATGTTTACACTACTTGTCTGATAAAGAGTTCCCTACTCTAAGTTCTACTGAACAAGCTTTTTTGGACGCTGATTTTACTATAGAAGAAATTGAAAATGTTATGATGGATATGGCCTCTGGGAAGGCTCCTGGACCAGATGGGTTTCCCATTGAAGTACAGTACAGACCAAAAGTTTGGACACACTTTCTCATTAACTCCTTCATGACCTTGGGATTTTCCGTTTTTCTGTGTTCGTTTTTCGCTCCCCTCCTTCCCAGAGCCATAACTTTTTTATTTTTCCATCAATATGGCCATGTGAGGGCTTTTTTTTTGCGGGACAAGTTGTACTTTTGAACGACGTCATTGGTTTTACCATGTCGTGTACTAGAAAATGGGAAAAAATTCCAAGTTCGGTGAACTTGCAAAAAAAGTGCAATCCCAAGCGTGTTTTTTGTTTGGCTTTTTTGCTAGCTTCACTAAATGCTAAAACTGTCCTGCCATTATGATTCTCCAGGTCATTACGAGTTCATAGACACCAAACATATCTAGGTTATTTTTATCTAAGTAGTGAAAAAAAATTCCAAACTTTGCTAAAAAAAAAAAAAAATTGCGCCATTTTCCGATACCTGTAGTGTCTCCATTTTATTTTATGCGTGCCGAGCTGACGTTTTTAATACCATATTGGTGCAGATACGTTCTTTTTATCGCCCGTTATTGCATTTTAACGCAATGTCGCAGCGACCAAAAAACGTAATTTTGACATTTTTAATTTTTCTCGCTATGCCGTAGCGATCATGTTAGTCCTTTTTTTATTGATAGATCGGGCGATTCTGAACACGGCGATACCATATATGTGTAGGTTTGATTTTATTTTTGTTTTATTTTGAATGGGGCGAAAGGGGGGTGATTTAAACTTTTATATTTTTTTTTATTTCATATTTTTTTAATCATTTTTTGTAAAATTTTTGCCATGCTTCAATAGCCTCTATGGGAGGCTAGAAGCTGGCATAGCCTGATCGGCTCTGCTACGTAGCAGCGATCATCAGATCGCTTCTTTGTAGCTTGATTACAGGCTTACTACAGTGTGGCGCTCACAGCAAGCCGGCATCAGTAACCATAGAGGTCTCAAGGACCTCTATGGTTACTATTCTAACGCATCGCTGACCGCCGATCATGTGACGGGGGTCGGCGATGAGCGCATTTCCGGTGGCGCGGCTGGAAGCGGTAGTTAAATGCCGCTGTCAGTGTTTGACAGCGGCATTTAACTAGTTAATAGTGGCGGGTGTATTGCGATTTCACTCGCCGCTATTGCGTGCACATGTCAGCTGTTCAAAACAGGTGACATGTTGCAGCTTTGATGTGGGCTCACCACCGGAGCCCACATCAAAGCAGGGGATCTGACCTCGGACGTACTATCTCGTCAGAGGTCAGAAAGGGGTTAAAAGATTTTTCTGTATTTTCATGACTATGAAAATTCTAAATTCACACTGAAGGCATCAAAACTATGAACTAGATGGGCATTTCCTGAAGGAAATGCATGGTGCTTGAACAATGCTGCCCGTTTTACAGCAGTGTATCAGGTGTCGACTGTAAGAAAGTAAAGTTAGAATATGAATGTTGTGTATAGCAATGGCACAACATGGGATGGGTTGTATATTCAGCCCATGGGAGTGATGTAGTGATGTCACCATCATATAATATTGGGTGCAGGCTAAAGGACCTGTGTGATGTCACCACCATTTGCTTTAAGGGGATGCTGAGACCCACAATGATGAAATGAATGGGGTCTGGACACTTGTGAAGAACAGGCAGACTGTTCTAGGCAGAGTCTGTATGTAAGAAATTGTGGCTGCTCAGTTTGATTTATTGATTACACTAGTGGATGCTTTCCTGAAACGGAAAGTACTTGCAAGCAGCATAATACAAAGAATAGCAGGTTTACCCAGAATCCTTTGCAGTAGGCGGAGCTATGCAAATCATCTCTTTCCACCCCTGTCTAATCCACAGCGCTTGGAACCGCCAAGCGTGCAATGCTGCGGATTAGTTTCTAAATTTACAGAGCCAACCAATTCCTACCTGTGGACACTCCATACAGCTAACCAATTCCAGCCCTGTGCTGATGAGGGCCTAATGCCCGAAACACGTGTCCACAGGTAGGAATTGGTTGGCTGTGTAAATTTAGAAACTAATCCGCAGCATTGCCCGCTTGGCGGTTCCAACCTGCTATTCTTTGTATTATGCTGCTTGCAAGTACTTTCCGTTTCAGGAAAGCATCCACTATGTATTTCCTTTAAAGGGAACCTGTCACCCCGTTTTTTCAGATTGAGCTATAAATACTGTTAAATAGGGCCTGTGCTGTGCGTTACTATAGTGTATGTAGTGTACCCTGATTCCCCACCTATGCTGAGAAATACATTACCAAAGTCGCCGTTTTCGCCTGTCAATCAGGCTGGTCAGGTCGGGTGGGCGTGGTGACATCGCTCTTTTCTTCCCCAGCTTTCCGTTGGTGGCGTAGTGGTGTGCGCATGTCCAAGGTCCGAATTCCCTGCGCGCACGTGAAGACACAGCGCGCGATCTGCGCTGTCATCCCTTTCATCGGTGGGGGCGGCCATCTTCCTGGGGCCGCGCGTGCGCAGATAGAGTGCTCTGCTGCACGGGGCTTCAGGAAAATGGCCGCGGGATGCCGCGCGTGCGCAGAAGAGATCGCGGCGGCCATTTTCCCAAAGCCGAGATGCAAACTAGTAGAGGGCTTTTCGGTCTCTTTCGTCCCGCTACATTTAGCCCAACTTGGGTCTCTCCCTAAGGTGGCTAGCATATATGTATCGCTTGCTCACAGAGCCCAACTCCATACAGCTAACCAATTCCAGCCCTGTGCTGATGAGGGCCTAAAGCCCGAAACGCGTGTCCACAAGTAGGAATTGGTTGGCTGTGTAAATTTAGAAACTAATCCGCAGCATTGCACGCTTGACGGTTCCAAGCGCTGTGGATTAGACAGGGGTGGAAAGAGATGATTTGCATAGCTCCGCCTACTGCAAAGGATTCTGGGTAAACCTGCTATTCTTTGTATTATGCTGCTTGCAAGTACTTTCCGTTTCAGGAAAGCATCCACTATGTATTTCCTTTAAGTAGAGGGCTTTTCGGTCTCTTTCGTCCCGCTACATTTAGCCCAACTTGGGTCTCTCCCTAAGGTGGCTAGCATATATGTATTGATTACACTAGAAATTCTGATTGCAACGAATAGTCTCTCTAGCAGAAAGTTCTCACAGGTAGACTCTGCTAATGTAAATTCTGTCTGCTTCTGGCAGATTTTAATGGGGAAGGCCATAATGGAAACAAACTACTTTTATGTTGCTAATGAAGTCACATTTAGGGCTAGTACACATAGTCAGAATAAATAATCGGTCGAATTCGGATGTAAAAATCGGACTGTGTGTACTAGCCCTTATAAAGCAGTGTATAAGTGTACTCATACTAAAGTATGATTACTTAAATATAGATTTAAAATCAAAGGAAAGCGAATTAGATTGTTTTATGCCAAGTCAGAGAACAGGAAGCCTGTGCTAGTACTGCACCACACACACCAGATGCTCTTAAGCTTCATGCCCTTTGACAATATGAAGTAAAAACACAAACAACTTTGTAAATTGTAAATGGGTGGTGGTGGCGACAGCTTTTAACTAGCAGATTAGGAAGAACAGTCCTCACACAGTGAAACTGCCTGACAGACAGCTCTAGTTGGCCCGACAACCAATCAGAGGTCAGCTTTCATTTTACCTCAGCAGTAGTGTTGAGCATTGCGATACTGCAAATATCGGGTATCGTCCGATATTCGCTGTATCGGAATTCCAATACTGAGTTCCGATACTTTTAGCGATATCGGATACCGGAATCGGAAGTTCCCATAGTGCAATGATGGCACTATAATGGAGTGTGGGTGTTGCGTGGGCGGAGACTGCATGTGTGTATGCGCGGGCTGGGTCTCTGCGTGACCGTGGGGCTCTGTGCGTGTGTGCAGGCATCGTCCGATGGGACTACAAGTCCCATCGGACGATGCCTGCTACACTGACAGTGATTGACACATTAGCCAATGATGGGACAGTAGTAGTCCCATCATCCAGGTAATGTGTTGAATGAAAAAATAAGTAAATAAAAAACATATACTACATACATACGTACTACATACATACTACATACATACCTACATACTGCATACCTACATACTGCATACATGCATACATACTACATACATGCATACATACTACATACTTTCATGCATACTACATACTTGCATGCATACTACATACTTGCATGCATACTACATACATGCATGCATACTACATACATGCATGCATACTACATACATGCATGCATACTACATACATGCATGCATACTACATACATGCATGCATACTACATACATGCATGCATACTACATACATGCATGCATACTACATACATGCATGCATACTACATACATGCATGCATACTACATACATGCATGCATACTACATACATAGTGCATGCATACTACATATATACTGCATGCATACTACATATATACTGTATGCATACTACATATATACTACATACATACTACGTACAACATACTACGTACAACATACTACCTACATACTACCTACATACTACCTACATACTACCTACAGTACATTCATACATTACATTTAACATAGGTTACATACTCACCATTACTTGCCACTTTGTTCCCCGAAGCCAGTGTCAACCTGTAAAAAATATTAAAATAACAAACAACCAATATACTCCCTGTCCGCAGAAATCCACAAGTGTCCCACGACGATCTCCCATGGAAAACGTCAATATCAGCTGATGCGACCGCTCTCTAGGGGCTCCAGGAACACAATGAAAGGAGGAAGGTATCCTTCCGCACTGTATTCCTCCGTCGCTGTAAAAAAAAAAAAATAGTCCCTAGTCTCACTTTTGGCATTGCTGTGTGAGAAATTTTCCCACGCAGCAATTGTCATAAAGTGAGACTTTGTCCTAAGGTAACCTCTCAGTGATGCACTGCAGGAGCCATTATCTCCTGTCAGTGTGTCACTGAGGGGCCTATAGAGCAGTGACATCACCCGATGTCACTGTTCTATAGGGGAGATCGTCGTGGGACACTCGTTATTAATTGGACTATGGTGGACAGGTAGTATGCGGTTTATTTACGTTTTTTGCAGGCGCTGAAGTATGGTTAAATGAAGAATATTAAAATACTTTTTTCTTAATGTGTGTGTTTTATTAACCCTTTCTTACTATTGCATTAATAATGGATAGGCGTCTTATTGCCCCTCTCTAGGCTATGAATATCAGCCCGCAGCTGTCTGCGTAGCCTTTTTGGCTATAAAATATAGGGGGACCCCACGTCCTTTTTTAGCCAGTAAATGCTACGCAGACAGCTGCGGGCTGATATTCATAGCAGGCTACAAATATTGGCCTCGACCGTCAGCTCTCCCCCTCTAGCGCAGAAAATTGCGCGGGAGCCCACGACACCCCCCCCCCGTGTTTTTTTTAAATTCAACGCTCATTAAGGCCTCTTTCACAATTGCGTCGGTATGGGTCCGTCGCTATGCGTCGGGCCGAGGTACCAACGCATGTTGTGAAATTTGTGCACAACGTGGGCAGCGGATGCAGTTTTTCAACACATTCGCTGCCCATTCTGAAGTCCGGGGAGGAGGGGGCGGAGTTTCTGCCACGCATGCGTATCAGGTGTCGACTGTAAGAAAGTAAAACTGTAACGTTAGATTAGAAGGTGACTTGCACATTAGGAAGTACAGGCCTCACAGTGAAACTGCCTGGCAGACAGCTCGAGTTTCCCCGACAACCAATCAGAGGTCAGCTTTCATTTTAGCTCAGCAGTTTCTAATATGAAAGCCGAAATCTGGCTGCTATGGATGACCAAAATGGTTTTACTCTGAGGCAATTTTCATTAATCAGGCCACTAACATTTGTTATGGAAATCAGGGAACCTTGTCACATACATTTCTTATAGCAGTGCAGTGGTCCCTATTTACTCAATAAAATTGTACAATTAGTGGACTAGTAAGTCCTTAAGGTCCCTTCACACTGAATGATACCGCTGACGATTGCAACGCTAGAGGGTTCAAGCACCATAAAAAAGTAGTAATTTCAGAGTCGGGTGTCAGTCACATTATTCTGATGTTTGACTTTGATAAATGATCATGTCCTAAAATGGACACCGTACATTTGTATAGCTGCCATCTTATCTTTGTAAGGTCAGTGCACCTGCGCTGTGGCTTCAATTCATGTCAGTTGGGGTCATGGAAAGGTCGCCATTAATTTCAATGGGAAATTGTTTTTTTTTTTAATGCAATTTTTTTAAAAACTAAAAATCGGTTTGACTCCAAAAATACATAGCACACCTGTCCCCACCGAGGGCTTTGAAACGCTGCCTGAATGGGGTCTCTGCATCGAGCGGTCTGGGCCGCATTAATTGCGGAAAACGCGGAGAAAAAGAATAAAATACTAGATGGGTATTTCCTGAAGGAACTACAGATAGTGCTTTGGAATGGTGTCCAGGCTGCCCCTGCAAGAGTTTTACACTTTGATGCCCCTCAGGACCGATTTGGTGGTCGGGGCACCTCAGTTGCCGATTTGGTGGTCGGGGCACCTCAGTTGCCGATTTGGTGGGCGGGGAACCTCAGGTGCCAATTTAGTGGGCGGGGAACCTCAGGTGCCAATTTGGTGGGCGGGGAGCCTCAGGTGCCAATTTGGTGGGCATGAAACCTCAGGTGCCAATTTGGCGGGTGGGGAACCTCAGGTGCCAATTTGGCGGGTGGGGAACCTCAGGTGCCAATTTGGTGGGCGGGGAACCACAGGTGCAACTTTAGTGGGCGGGGTCACTCGGAGTCCGATTGGGGGGGGGCGGGGTCACTCGGGGTCCGAGTTGGGGGGCGGGGCCATTTGGGGTCCAACTTGGGGGGGCGGGGTCACTTGTGGTTCGATTTGGGAGGTGGGGCCACTTGGGGTCCGATTTGGGGGGCAGGGCCACTCTGGGTCCGATTTGGTAGGCGGGGCCACTTGGGGTCCGATTTGGGGGGTGGGACCACTCGGGGCCGATTTGGTGGGCGGGGCCACTCGGGGGCAGATTTGGTGGGCGGGGCCACTCGGGGGCCGATTTGGTGGGCGGGTCACTTTAAGAGCTGATATTATCTGGCAAAACCTGTGTCCTGGTGGGGTCATTTAGAGCTCGTAGGCGTTGGCATAGTAACTGGGTCTGACTGCGCATATCAATGAGCTAATCAGCCAGGTGGCAGTTATTTTGAAATTGCCTCAGAAATCAGGCCAATATAACCCTATGGGAAAATTTCCCTATTGAAATACATTGAGACAATGCATTCCAATGAGGGGAAAAAAAATTTCAAACGCAAATTGCGCCAAAACTACAAATCCGATCGACACGAAAAATACTTAGCACACCTCTCGTGGATGCTGGCTTCGAAATGACGCCTCACTGGAGTCTGTGCGTGCAGCGGTTCAGGCCACATTAATTGCGGACTGAATAATAATAAGAAGTTAACTACGATCGGATTACAATATAGTGCTTTGTGTCAAAGCACTATAATAAGAAGAATAAGAAGTTAACTACGTTCGGATTACAATATAGTGCTTTGTTACAAAGCACTATAATAAGAAATCGGATTACAATATGTTGCTTGAACCTAGAGGGTTCAAGCACCATAATTAACACTTGTGGAATTATATACTTGTGAAACAACTTAATATGTCTTATATTCTAGGTTCTTCAAAGTTGCCACTTTTTGCTTTGATGACTGCTTTGCACACTTTTGGCATTCTCTTGATGAGCTTCAAGAGGTAGCCAGCGGGAATGGTTTTCATTTCACAGGTGTGCCCTGTGAGGTTTAAAAGTGGAATTTCTTGCCTTATAAATGGGGTTGGGACCATCAGGTGTGTGGTGCAGAAGTCTGGTGGATACACAGCTGATAGTCTTACTGAATAGACTGCTTTTTTCTAGCCATAATACAAATTCTAAGTAAAGAAAAATGAGTGGCCATCATTACTTTAAGAAATGAAGGTCAGTCCGTCAGAAAAATTGGGAAACGTTTGAAAGTGTCCCCAAGTGCAGTGGCAAAAACCAGCAAGCACTACAAAGAAACTGGCTCACATGAGGACCGCCCCAGGAAAGCGAGACCAAGAGTCACCTCTGCTTCTGAGGATAAGTTTATCCGTGTCACCAGCCTCAGAAATCGCAGGTTAACAGCAGCTCAGATTAGAGACCAGGTCAATGCCACACAGAGTTCTAGCAGCAGACACATCTCTACAACAACTGTTAAGAGGAGACTTTGTGCAGCAGGCCTTCATGGTAAAATAGCTGCTAGGAAACCACTGCTAAGGACTGGCAACAAGCGGAAGAGACTTGTATCGGCTAAAGAACACAAGAAATGGATATTAGACCAGTGGAAATCTGTGCTTTGGTCTGATGTTTCCAAATTTGAGATCTTTTGGATCCAACCACCGTGTCTTTGTGCGACGCAGAAAAGGTGAACGGATGGACTCTACATGCCTGGTTCCCACCGTGAAGCATGGAGGAGGAGGTGTGATGGTGTGGGGGTGCTTTGCTGGTGACACTGTTGGGGATTTATTCTAAACTGAAGGCATACTGAATCAGCATGGCTACCACAGCATCTTGCAGCGGCATGCTATTCCATCTGATTTTTGTTTAGTTGGATTATCATTTATTTTTCAACAGGACAATGACTCCAAACACACCTCCAGGCTGTGTAAGGGCTATTTGACCAAGAAGGAGAGTGATGGGGTGCAACTCCTGATGACTTGGCCTCCACAGTCACCAGACCTGAACCCAATCGAGATGGTTTGGGGTGAGCTGGACCGCAGAGTTAAGGCAAAAGGGCCAACAAGTGCTAAGCGTCTCTGGGAACTCCTTCAAGATTGTTGGAAGACCATTCCCGGTGACTACCTCTTGAAGCTCATCAAGAGAATGCAAAGCAGTCATCAAAGCAAAAGGTGGCTACTTTGAAGAACCTAGAATATTAGACATAATTTCAGTTGTTTCACACTTTTTTTGTTAAGTATATAATTCCACATGTGTTAATTCATAGTTTTAGTAACATAGTAACATAGTTAGTAAGGCCGAAAAAAGACATTTGTCCATCCAGTTCAGCCTATATTCCATCATAATAAATCCCCAGATATACGTCCTTCTACAGAACCTAATTGTATGATACAATATTGTTCTGCTCCAGGAAGACATCCAGGCCTCTCTTGAACCCCTCGACTGAGTTCGCCATCACCACCTCCTCGGGCAAGCAATTCCAGATTCTCAGTGCCCTAACAGTAAAGAATCCTCTTCTATGTTGGTGCAAAAACCTTCTCTCCTCCAGACGCAAAGAATGCCCCCTTGTGCCCGTCACCTTCCTTGGTATAAACAGATCCTCAGCGAGATATTTGTATTGTCCCCTTATATACTTATACATGGTTATTAGATCGCCCCTCAGTCGTCTTTTTTCTAGACTAAATAATCCTAATTTCGCTAATCTATCTGGGTATTGTAGTTCTCCCATCCCCTTTATTAATTTTGTTGCCCTCCTTTGTACTCTCTCTAGTTCCATTATATCCTTCCTGAGCACCGGTACCCAAAACTGGACACAGTACTCCATGTGCGGTCTAACTAGGGATTTGTACAGAGGCAGTATAATGCTCTCATCATGTGTATCCAGACCTCTTTTAATGCACCCCATGATCCTGTTTGCCTTGGCAGCTGCTGCCTGGCACTGGCTGCTCCAGGTAAGTTTATCATTAACTAGGATCCCCAAGTCCTTCTCCCTGTCAGGTTTACCCAGTGGTTTCCCATTCAGTGTGTAATGGTGATATTGATTCCTTCTTCCCATGTGTATAACCTTACATTTATCATTGTTAAACCTCATCTGCCACCTTTCAGCCAAAGTTTCCAACTTATCCAGATCCATCTGTAGCAGAATACTATCTTCTCTTGTATTAACTGCTTTACATAGTTTTGTATCATCTGCAAATATCGATATTTTACTGTGTAAACCTTCTACCAGATCATTAATGAATATGTTGAAGAGAACAGGTCCCAATACCGACCCCTGCGGTACCCCACTGGTCACAGCGACCCAGTTAGAGACTATACCATTTATAACCACCCTCTGCCATTTACACACCTTTTCCCCCAGACCAAGCATTCTCATTTTGTGTACCAACCTCTTGTGCGGCACGGTATCAAACGCTTTGGAAAAATCGAGATATACCACGTCCAATGACTCACCGTGGTCCAGCCTATAGCTTACTTCTTCATAAAAACTGATTAGATTGGTTTGACAGGAGCGATTTCTCATAAACCCATGCTGATATGGAGTTAAACAGTTATTCTCATTGAGATAATCCAGAATAACATCCCTCAGAAACCCTTCAAATATTTTACCAACAATAGAGGTTAGACTTACTGGCCTATAATTTCCAGGTTCACTTTTAGAGCCCTTTGTGAATATTGGCACCACATTTGCTATGCACCAGTCCTGCGGAACATACCCCGTCGCTATAGAGTCCCTAAAAATAAGAAATAATGGTTTATCTATTACATTACTTAGTTCTCTTAGTACTCGTGGGTGTATGCCATCCGGACCCGGAGATTTATCTATTTTAATCTTATTTAGCCGGTTTCGCACCTCTTCTTGGGTTAGATTGGTGACCCTTAATATAGGGTTTTCATTGTTTCTTGGGATTTCACCTAGCATTTCATTTTCCACCGTGAATACAGTGGAGAAGAAGGTGTTTAATATGTTAGCTTTTTCCTCGTCATCTACAACCATTCTTTCCTCACTATTTTTTAAGGGGCCTACATTTTCAGTTTTTATTCTTTTACTATTGATATAGTTGAAGAACAGTTTGGGATTAGTTTTACTCTCCTTAGCAATGTGCTTCTCTGTTTCCTTTTTGGCAGCTTTAATTAGTTTTTTAGATAAAGTATTTTTCTCCCTATAGTTTTTTAGAGCTTCAATGGCGCCATCCTGCTTTAGTAGTGCAAATGCTTTCTTTTTACTGTTAATTGCCTGTCTTACTTCTTTGTTTAGCCACATTGGGTTTTTCCTATTTCTAGTCCTTTTATTCACACAAGGTATAAACCGCTTACACTGCCTATTTAGGATGTTCTTAAACATTTCCCATTTATTATCTGTATTCTTATTTCTGAGGATATTGTCCCAGTCTACCAAATTAAGGGCATCTCTAAGCTGGTCAAACTTTGCCTTCCTAAAGTTCAGTGTTTTTGTGACTCCCTGACAAGTCCCCCTAGTGAAAGACAGGTGAAACTGTACAATATTGTGGTCACTATTTCCTAGATGCCCAACCACCTGCAGATTTGTTATTCTGTCAGGTCTATTAGATAGTATTAGGTCTAAAAGTGCTGCTCCTCTGGTTGGATTCTGCACCAATTGTGAAAGATAATTTTTCTTGGTTATTAGCAGAAACCTGTTGCCTTTATGGGTTTCACAGGTTTCTGTTTCCCAGTTAATATCCGGGTAGTTAAAGTCCCCCATAACCAGGACCTCATTATGGGTTGCAGCTTCATCTATCTGCTTTAGAAGTAGACTTTCCATGGTTTCTGTTATATTTGGGGGTTTGTAACAGACCCCAATGAGAATTTTGTTACCATTTTTCCCTCCATGAATTTCGACCCATATGGACTCGACATCCTCATTTCCTTCGCTAATATCCTCCCTTAAAGTGGACTTTAGACAAGACTTTACATAGAGACAAACCCCTCCTCCTCTCCGATTTTTACGATCCTTTCTAAACAGACTGTAACCCTGTAAGTTAACTGCCCAGTCATAGCTTTCATCTAACCATGTCTCGGTTATTCCCACTATGTCAGTTACCTGTAGATATTTCTGCTTCTAGTTCTTCCATCTTGTTTGTCAGGCTTCTGGCGTTTGCGAGCATGCAGTTTAGAGGATTTTGTTTTGTTCCAATCTCCTTGCTGTGGATTGTTTTAGAAATGTTCTTACCTCCCTTCTGAGTATGTTTTCCTGGGTCTTCTTTGTTCAAGTCTAATGTTTTTCTTCCCGTCCCCTCTTCTTCTAGTTTTGATGCATTCAGTTTGAATGTACAATTTTCATAGTCATGAAAATACAGAAAAATCTTTAAATGAGAAGGTGTGTCCAAACTTTTGGTCTGTACTGTATATAACAAGTATAGAGATATATTGGCACCGCTTCTTCTAAAAGTATTTATTTAAGGGGCTTGGGGAGGGGGATTATCTACCGGACTCCTTTTATGAAGCGAATATCATTATATTTAAGAAGGAAAAGACCCCCTTGAGTGTGGATCTTATCGTCCTATATCGCTGGTTAATGTGGATTATAAGATTTTCACCAAGGTTCTAGCTACCAGACTAAATACTATTATATTAAACCTTATACACCCTGACCAGACTGGTTTCATGCCCGGTAAAAATACCTCTATTAATATTAGACGAGTCCAGTCAGTAATCCAATTTAGTTCTTTAGTGCCAGATAATAATTAGACTCTGGCATCATTGGACGCAGCTAAAGCCTTTGACTCCCTTGAATGGCCTTTTTTATTTGCATGTTTGAGGAGATATGGCTTCAAGGCTAGGTTTCAGAAATGGGTAGGTGCAATATTTGCAAAACCTTAAGCTCGCATAATTATAAATCCGCATCAGAGTTATTTTCTCTGTCTAGAGTGACACGTCAGGGGTACCCCTTATCCCCAGCTATCTTTGCTCTTGCGATTGAGGCTTTTGGCTATACGCATGCAGTCCTCTTCAAATATTGTGGGTATAAATATTGCCGACCGTTTATAGACCATTGGCTTTTATACTGATACTGTGATTTTATTCATGGATAGGGCAGAAGAGACGCTCCCACATGCGGTTACTATTTTAGATAAATTTAGTAAATGCTCCAGATTATATATTAACTGGGATAAATCCACCCTATTGCCTCTTTCTCGCTGCCTCTGGTGTCTCATTTTAGATATCTAGGTATTAACATATCCAAAGACAGTGAGCTTGATCTACAACTTAATATTATTCCTCTACTGGAATTAGTCAAAATTAAATTTGTCTCGAGGGGTAAACTTCCGCTATCTGTAGCTGGCCGTATAAACTTAATTAATGGTTTTACTTCCTAAACTCAACTTCTCTCTCCAACATAGTGCGGTGTTGATTCCTAAATTCTTCTTCACAAATCTAAATTCCTTGACCACGTCTTTCATATGGGGGAAAGGCAGACCCAAACTTAAACTTTCTACTGTACAGAAGTCCAAACAGATGGGGGGAGCGGCATTGCCGGATTTCTATTTATATTACCTAGCCGGACAAGTTAAGACTTTGAGTAAAGGTACCGTTACACTAAGCGACGCTGCAGCGATATAGACAACGAGCCGATCGCTGCAGCGTCGCTGTTAAGGTCGCTTAGAGACGTCAAACACGGCAACACCAGAACGATGCAGGAGCGATCAGGTGATGTAACAGCGACTCATTTATCATTCTCGCTCCATGTAAAAACATTGCTGGCATCGTTGCTTTTGCTGTCAAACATGACGATACACGCCGACCTGACGAGCAAATAAAGTTCTGGACTTCTAGCTACGACCAGCTATATAACAGCGGGATCCAGATCACTGCTGCGTGTCAAACACAACAAGATCGCTATCCAGGACGCTGCAACGTCATGGATCGTTGTCGTTCTCGTTGTAAAGTTGCTGAGTGTGACGGTACCTTTAGTGGATGCCCGACAATCACCTACCCAACTCATGCTACAAAGGTGGACTGCCCATTAGGTTTCTTAGAAACAAACCTGGTGTCCCTCGATTACTACCTCTACTTAAATTAGCACGGTCAGTTTGGAGACAAATTAAAAAGGTCATCCACTTTGAGGATATCATAGCAGAGATGCCACTGTGGAACAATTGTTATTTTCCTATTTTGTTGGATCACCCGTCTGCTAATTTTTGGATTTCACGTAATGTTTTCTCGATTAAAGATTTGTATGATAATGGAGTATTGATGTCCTTTGAGCAAATTCAGTCTAATTATAATGTTCTGATGTCCCAGTCCTTTTGTTTTCTTCAGCTCAGATTAGCTATCTAGTCACATCTATGTTCTGTGAGTTGACTCAAATTCTCATCTTCCACTTTGATAGGAATTCTTAAATCGCAAGGTCCCCAGGGTCTTAACTCAGCTTTATACACATACATGTTATCGGTGGGAACCAATTCTGTTATTATGTCAATTAAGGGAAGTTGGGAAGCTCTCATTCCTGATGCTCAAGATGAGGATTGGGAGGAAATTCTTGAATCTCCGAATGGAGTGTCCCATCAGTCAATAATAGAATGACCCAATTATATATCATACATCAGTCATATTTAACTCCATTGCGGCTCTTTAACCCCTTCATGACCCAGCCTATTTTGACCTTAAAGACCTTGCCGTTTTTTGCAATTCTGACCAGTGTCCCTTTATGAGGTAATAACTCAGGAACGCTTCAACGGATCCTAGCGGTTCTGAGATTGTTTTTTCGTGACATATTGGGCTTCATGTTAGTGGTAAATTTAGGTCAATAAATTCTGCGTTTATTTGTGATAAAAACGGAAATTTGGCGAAAATTTTGAAAATGTCGCAATTTTCACATTTTGAATTTTTATTCTGTTAAACCAGAGAGATATGCGACACAAAATAGTTAATAAATAACATTTCCCACATGTTTACTTTACATCAGCACAATTTTGGAAACAAAATTTTTTTTTGTTAGGAAGTTATAAGGGTTAAAATTTGACCAGCGATTTGTCATTTTTACAACGAAATTTACAAAACCATTTTTTTTAGGGACCACCTCACATTTGAAGTCAGTTTGAGGGGTCTATATGGCTGAAAATACCCAAAAGTGACACCATTCTAAAAACTGCACCCCTCAAGGTACTCAAAACCACATTCAAGAAGTTTATTAACCCTTCAGGTGCTTCACAGCAGCAGAAGCAACATGGAAGGAAAAAATGAACATTTAACTTTTTAGTCACAAAAATTATCTTTTAGCAACAATTTTTTTATTTTCCCAATGGTAAAAGGAGAAACTGAACCACGAAAGTTGTTGTGCAATTTGTCCTGAGTACGCTGATACCTCATATGTGGGAGTAAACCACTGTTTGGGCGCACGGCAGGGCTTGGAAGGGAAGGAGCGCCATTTGACTTTTTGAATCAAAAATTGGCTCCACTCTTTAGCGGACACCATGTCACGTTTGGAGAGCCCCCGTGTGCCTAAAAATTGGAGCTCCCCCACAAGTGACCCCATTTTGGAAACTAGACGCCCCAAGGAACTTATCTAGATGCATAGTGAGCACTTTGAACCCCCAGGTGCTTCACAAATTGATCCGTAAAAATGAAAAAGTACTTTTTTTTCACAAAAAAATTCTTTTAGCCTCAATTTTTTCATTTTCACATGGGAAACAGGATAAAATGGATCCTAAAATTTGTTGGGCAATTTCTCCTGAGTACAACAATACCTCACATGGGGGGGTAAACCACTGTTTGGGCACATGGTAAGGCTCGGAAGGGAAGGAGCGCCATTTGACTTTTTGAATGAAAAATTATTTCCATCGTTAGCGGACACCATGTCGCGTTTGGAGAGCTCCTGTGTGCCTAAACATTGGTGCTCCCCCACAAGTGACCCCATTTTGGAAACTAGACCCCCCAAGGAACTTATTTAGATGCCTATTGAGCACTTTAAACCCTCAGGTGCTTCACAAATTGATCTGTAAAAATGAAAAAGTACTTTTTTTTCACAAAAAAATTCTTTTCGCCTCAATTTTTTCATTTTCACATGGGCAGTAGGATAAAATGGATCATAAAATTTGTTGGGCAATTTCTCCCGAGTACGCCGATACCTCATATGTGGGGGTAAACCACTGTTTGGGCACACGGCAGGGCTCGGAAGGGAAGACGCGCCATTTGACTTTTTGAATGGAAAATTAGCTCCAATTGTTAGCGGACACCATGTCGCGTTTGGAGAGCCCCTGTGTGCCTATGCATTGGAGCTCCCCCACAAGTGACGCCATTTTGGAAACTAGACCCCCCAAGGAACTTATCTAGATGCATATTGAGCACTTTAAACCCCCAGGTGCTTCACAGAAGTTTATAACCCAGAGCCATGAAAATAAAAAATAATTTTTCTTTCCTCAAAAATGATTTTTTAGCCTGGAATTTCTTATTTTGCCAAGGATAATAGGAGAAATTGGACCCCAAATATTGTTGTCCAGTTTGTCCTGAGTACGCTGATACCCCATATGTGGGGGTAAACCACTGTTTGGGCGCACGGCAGGGCTCGGAAGGGATGGCACGCCATTTGGCTTTTTAAATGGAAAATTAGCTCCAATCATTAGCGGACACCATGTCACGTTTGGAGAGCCCCTGTGTGCCTAAACATTGGAGATCCCCCAGAAATGACACCATTTTGGAAACTAGACCCCCAAAGGAACTAATCTAGATGTGTGGTGAGGACTTTGAACCCCCAAGTGCTTCACAGAAGTTTATAACGCAGAGCCATGAAAAAAAAAAAAAAAAATATTTTCTCAAAAATGATATTTTAGCCTGCAATTTTTTATTTTACAAAGGGTAACAGGAGAAATTTGACCCCAAAAGTTGTTGTCCAGTTTCTCCTGAGTACGCTGATACCCCATATGTGGGGGTAAACCACTGTTTGGGCACATGCCGGGGCTCGGAAGTGAAGTAGTGACATTTTGAAATGCAGACTTTGATGGAATGCTCTGTGGGCGTCACGTTGCGTTTGCAGAGCCCCTGATGTGGCTTAACAGTAGAAACCCCCCACAAGTGACCCCATTTTGGAAACTAGACCCCGAAAGGAACTTATCTAGATGTGTGGTGAGCACTTTGAACCCCCAAGTGCTTCATAGAAGTTTATAATGCAGAGCCGTGAAAATAATAAATACGTTTTCTTTCCTCAAAAATAATTATTTAGCCCAGAATTTTTTAATTTTCCCAAGGGTAACAGGAGAAATTGGACCCCAAAAGTTGTTGTCCAGTTTCTCCTGAGTACGCTGATACCCCATGTGTGGGGGTAAACCACTGTTTGGGCACACGTCGGGGCTCAGAAGGGAAGTAGTGACTTTTGAAATGCAGACTTTGATGGAATGGTCTGCGGGCGTCACATTGCGTTTGCAGAGCCCCTGGTGTGCCTAAACAGTAGAAACCCCCCACAAGTGACCCCATTTTAGAAACTAAACCCCCCAAGGAACTTATCTAGATATGTGGTGAGCACTTTGAACCCCCAAGTGCTTCACAGACGTTTACAACGCAGAGCCGTGAAAATAAAAAATCATTTTTCTTTCCTCAAAAATTATGTTTTAGCAAGCATTTCTTTATTTTCACAAGGGTAACAGGAGAAATTGGACCCCAGTAATTGTTGCACAGTTTGTCCTGAGTATGCTGGTACCCCATTTGTGGGGGTAAACCACTGTTTGGGTGCACGTCGGGGCTCGGAAGTGAGGGAGCACCATTTGACTTTTTGAATACAAGATTGGCTGGAATTAATGGTTGCGTTTGGAGACCCCCTGATGTGCCTAAACAGTGGAAACCCCTCAATTCTAACTCCAACACACCCCTAACCCTTATCCCAACTGTAGCCGTAACCCTAATCACAACCCTAACCCCAACACACCCGTAACCCCAACACACCCCTAACCCTAACCACAACCCTAATTCCAACCCAACCCTAGCCCTAAGGCTATGTGCCAACGTTGCGGATTCGTATGAGATTTTTCAGCACCATTTTTGAAAAATCCGCGGGTAAAAGGCACTGCGTTTTACCTGCGGATTTCCAGTGTTTTTTGTCCGGATTTCACCTGCGGATTCCTATTGAGAAACAGGTGTAAAACACTGCGGAATCCGCACAAAGAATTGACATGCTGCGGAAAATACAACGCAGCGTTCCCGCGCGGTATTTTCCGCACCATGGGCACAGCGGATTTGGCTTTCCATATGTTTACATGGTACTGTAAACCTGATGGAACTCTGCTGCGGATCCGCAGCGGCCAATCCGCACCGTGTGCACATAGCCTAATTCTAAAGGTATGTGCACACGCTGCGGAAAACGCTGCGGAAAACGCTGCGGATCCGCAGCAGTTTCCCATGAGTTTACAGTTCAATGCAAACCTATGGGAAACAAAAATCGCTGTACACATGCTGCGGAAAAACTGCACGGAAACGCAGCGGTTTACATTCCGCAGCATGTCATTTCTTTCTGCGGATTCCGCAGCGGTTTTACAACTGCTCAAATAGAAAATCGCTGTTGTAAAACCGCATTGAAATGCGCAGAAAAAACATGGTAAATCCGCCATAAATCCGCAGCGGTTTAGCACTGCAGATTTATCAAATCCGCAGCGGAAAAATCCGCAGAGGAACGGAATACGTGTGCACATACCGAAACCCTAACCCTAACCCAAACCCTAACCCTAACCCTAGTTCTTACCCCAACCTTAGTGGAAAAAAAATAAATATTTTTTTTATTGTCCCTACCTATGGGGGTGACAAAGGGGGGGGGGGGGGGGGTCATTTACTTTTTTTTTTTTATTTTGATCACTGAGATAGGTTATATCTCAGTGATCAAAATTCGCACTGCACATGCGCCCGCCATTTTGGAAGATGGCGGCGCCCAGGAAAGAAGACGGACGGTCCCCGGGAGGCCAGGTAAGTATATGGGGGGGGGGGAGAGATCAGGGCACGGGGGGGGGGCGGCGTCGGAGCACGGGGGGGTGGGGGTTGGATTGGAGCACGGAGTGGGGGATCGCTGTGCGGGCGGGTGGATCGGAGCACGGGGGGGGGGGGGGAAAAATCGCTTTGCGGGGGGGGATCGGAGTGCGGGGGGGTTTGATTGGAGCACGGGGGGTGTGATTGGAGCACGGGGGGAGCGGGCAGGAGGACGGGGGAGCGGAGCACAGGACCGAGGGGAGCAGATCGGGGGGCTGGGGGGGCGATCGGAGGAGTGGAGTGGGTGCACATTAGTGTGTCCAGCCATGGCCGATGATATTGCAGCATCGGCCATAACTGGATTGTAATATTTCACCATTTTTTTTAGGTGAAATATTACAAATCGCTCTGTTTGGCAGTTTCACTTTCAACAGCCAATCAGAGCGATCGTAGCCACGAGGGGGTGAAGCCACCCCCCCTGGGCTAAACTACCACTCCCCCTGTCCCTGCAGATCGGGTGAAATGGGAGTTAACCCTTCCACCCGATCTGCAGGGACGCGATCTTTCCATGACGCATATGCTGCGTCATGGGTCGGAATGGCACCGACTTTCATGACGCAGCGTATGCGTCAAAGGTCGGGAAGGGGTTAAGATGGGTCGGTTTCAAACATCGGAATCTTTGAGATGTCATTCGCTGGAAGCAAACTTTATACCCATGGTATGGGGTTGTCCCATTATTCAGTCTTACTGGAGCCAGGTAACGTCGCTGTTGACTTCTTTAGTACAATACCCTGTTCCTTTCAATCCCTTAGTTTGCTTATTTGGGGTGCTAGATGATGAAGCCTGGGGACACTATATTAAAATTTTTCTACTTGGGACACTTTCTGGCTAGGAAGGTGTTGGCATTGCGTTGGAGGGATAATGTACACCCCTCTCTCGGGACGTGGATAGAATTGATAAACTGTATCATACCGTATGAGCTGACATTATATCAAAACGGGCTGCTTAAAGAAGTTTGATAAGATTTGGGACAGGTGGAACTCTTCTTGTCTTACTGTATAAGGACATGGTGGCCTGGCACCACCATGAGTGTCATGGTTGAAACGCATTAATACATACTTTACGACATCATATAGTTATTATAATCTATATATATAAATATTGGGCGACAGATTAGGATAAGATAGCTATGACTTAATTGGGTGTATAATGAGGAGGAGAGAGGAAGGAGAATACTTCTCCCTTCCCTCCCCCCATTTTTTTTTTCCTTTTTCCTCTTCATACCTGCTACCAGGCCGATATGAAGTTATGTAATATTTTCTATTCACTTGACCAGTAGTTTATTATATACATAGCAACATATGGACTTATAATACTGAAAGTGTATGAATAATTTAATGCACCAATTTGTTGTCCATTCGTAATTACCTTGACAAGTGTACTTAGGCTAGCTTGGATGCACAAAAATATATATATATATATATGTTGTTACTGTTTTAATTAATAAACGAATTAAAAAAAAAAAAAAAGAATCTTCTAACAGGCCATGGTACGGCCCTTTAAAGATAAGTATCGGGTGGTATTCTTAGTGCACACCGCCAAAATTAAGCTAATGGCATGTGGCAAGGGCTGTTTGAAGTCCGGGAAAAGGTTGGGGAAGTGAATTATAGAGTATACCAGTCCGGGAAAAAAAACCCCAAGCAGTTGTATCATATAAATCTGCTAAAAGCATAGAAGGACCGGGAGTGTATGATTATGTATGCAACTCCGGTCGTATCATCTTGGGACCCTCCAACATCGGCCCAGAAGGAAGCCGAAAGAGAGGTAAAGATAAGTGACACTGTCTAAACAGCAGTGCCGATGTGCTCGGAAATTAGTGCAAGAGAGTACAGATGTATTTTCGGAACTGCCCTGCAATATATATGTGATCCAACATGACACCGTCACTGATCTTCAAGTAAGGGCACGGATGTAACCATACCGTGTGCCAGACGCCCGGAGGCAAGCCATCGCGGGTGAGCTAAGAAAAATGCTCCAGCTAGGAGTAATTGAAGAGTCCAGGAGTGAGTGGGCTAGCCGATTTCTGAAAATTGAATGAAGTGTCTAAATTTGAACTTTATCCAATTCCCCGGTTAGACGAGCTGATTTAGCGACTGGGGCAGGCCCAGTACTTTACCACGCTCGATCTGACCAAGGGTTACTGGCAGTTGCTTTTACAGTGTCAGCGAAAGAAAAGACCGCCTTTATAACTCTTGGAGGTTCTTTATCACTGTCATTTTGCCTTTTGGATTACATAGGGCCCCAGCCACGTTCCAGAGGCTGATGGACATATTGTTAGAGCCTCATCAGAAGTATGCTTCAGGGTACTTGGAGATATCATCATCATCATCTTTATTACTGACTGGCATACCCCCTTGTTTCAGGTACAGACGGCAGTGAATTTGCTCAGAACCGCAGGCTTGACAGCAAAAGAATGTGCAGCAGGTCTTGAGGAAGTTCGGTACTTAGCGTATGTGTTCAGCCGTGGGATTATCAAACCCCAAATAAAATTAGAGGCCATTCAAAACTGGCCCCGTCCTGTTACTGCTAAACAGGCTAGAGCGTTCCTCAGTATCATTGAATATTATCGATGGTTCTTACCTAATTTTGCTGGGAGAACAGCACCCCTGACTGGTCTCTAAAAGGGAAAGAAGTCTGTCATGGTTGGGTGGAACCCTCAGGCGGAGGAAGCGTACCAAGCTATGAGGTTGCCGTTGGGCGGACAACCTGTCCTCACCATCCCCAACTTGAAGAAAGACTTTATCGTGCAAATGGATGCCTCTGAGGTAGGCCTAGGAGCGGTCCTGTTACAGGAGGTGAACGGAGAAGAACATGCGATCACCTACTTGAGTAGGAATCTTACTCCGGCTGAGAAATTATAGCACAGTGGAGAAGGAGTGCTTGGCCATTAAGTGGGCCTTGTGTTGTGGATTCTGTTTTTGGGCTCCCTCTGGTGGTTACAGATGGTACTGGGTGACTTGTGTTCTCTGCGGTCTCTGGTGTCCACCTGTTCTATCAGGATATGGGAGTTTCCTATTTAACCTGGCTTTCTTGTCATTTCCTCGCCGGCGATCAATGTAATCAGTGTGTCTTGTTACCTCTGCTTTCCGCTTCAGTAATCTTCAGGACAAGCTAAGTTTTTGATTTTCCTGTTCCACGTTTTGCTTTATTTTTGTTTTAGTCCAGCTTGCAGTTATGTGATTCCTTGTTGCTGGTTGCTCTAGTGGGCTGATATTACTCCTCATGTTCCATGAGTTGGCACATGAGTTCAAGTAATTTCAGGATGTTTTTTTGTAGGGTTTTTCGCTGACCGCGCAGTTCACTTTTGTATCTTCTGCTATCTAGTTTTAGCGGGCCTCATTTTGCTGAATCTGTTTTCATTACTACGTATGTGCTTTCCTCTCATTTCACCGTCATTACATGTGGGGGGCTGCTATTTCTGTGGGGTGTTTCTCTGGAGGCAAGAGAGGTCTTTGTTTCTTCTAATAGGGGAAGCTAGTCCTTCGGCTGGCGCGAGACGTCTAGAATCATCGTAGGCACGTTCCCCGGCTACTGCTAGTGTTGTGAATTAGGTTCAGGATCGCGGTCAGCTCAGTTTCCATCACCCTAGAGCTTGTTCTGTTTTTTGTGTGCTTGTCCTTTTGTGATCCCCTGCCATTGGGATCATGACAGTATCGCCGGCCCGAAAAGTGGTAATCGTATTGGCTGAAGTAGGAGGAAAAGTACTCTGAGGAAGTTTTTTTTTTTTTTTTTTTTCCCCCCCTTCCCTCAGAGTTTGCTGCCTAGCCTTAATTGCAGTCTGGCTGCGTTTTACCTCCTCTTAATCCTTGAATGGCTCTGACCTCAGCTGTTTATCATGGACGTCCAGAGTTTGGCTTCCAGCCTGAATATTCTTGCTGCTAAGGTTCAAAATATACAAGATTTTGTTGTACATGCTCCTATGTCTGAACCTAGAATTCCTATCCCAGAGTTTTTTTCTGGAGATAGATCTAGTTTTCAGAATTTTAGGAACAATTGCAAGTTGTTTCTTTCTTTGAAATCTCGCTCCTCTGGAGACCCTGCTCAGCAAGTCAAGATTGTAATATCTTTCCTGCGGGGTGACCCTCAGAATTGGGCATTTGCATTGGCACCAGGGGATCCTGCGCTGCTCAATGTGGATGCGTTTTTTCTGGCATTGGGTTTGCTCTATGAGGAACCTAACCTAGAGATTCAGGCTGAAAAAGCTTTATTGGCTCTCTCTCAGGGGCAAGATGAAGCAGAAATATATTGTCAGAAATTTCGGAAATGGTCGGTGCTTACTCAGTGGAATGAGTGCGCCCTGGCTGCAAGATTCAGAGATGGCCTTTCTGAGGCCATTAAAGATGTTATGGTGGGGTTCCCTGCGCCTACAGGTCTGAATGAGTCTATGACTATGGCTATTCAGATTGATCGGCGTTTACGGGAGCGCAAACCTGTGCACCATTTGGCGGTGTCTTCTGAACAGGCACCTGAGACAATGCAATGTGATAGAATTCAGTCCAGAAGTGAACGGCAAAACTATAGGTGGAAAAATGGGTTGTGTTTTTATTGTGGTGATTCAGCTCATGTTATATCAGCATGCTCTAAACGCACAAAAAAGGTTGATAAGTCTGTTGCCATTAGTACTTTACAGTCTAAGTTCATTCTGTCTGTGACTCTGATTTGTTCATTATCAGCCATTTCCGTCGATGCCTATGTGGATTCAGGCGCTGCCCTGAGTCTTATGGATTGGTCATTTGCCAACCGCTGTGGGTTTAGTCTGGAGCCTCTGGAAGTCCCTATTCCTTTGAAAGGAATTGACTCTACACCTTTGGCTATGAATAAACCTCAGTACTGGACACACGTGACCATGCGTATGACTCCCGTTCATCAGGAGGTGATTCGCTTCCTGGTACTGTATAATTTACATGATGTCTTAGTGCTTGGTCTGCCATGGTTACAAACTCATAACCCAGTCTTGGACTGGAAAACGATGTCTGTGTTAAGCTGGGGATGTCAGGGGGTTCATGATGATGCACCTCCGATTTCTATCGCTTCATCTACTCCTTCTGAGGTTCCTGTATTTTTGTCTGATTATCGGGATGTTTTTGAGGAGCCTAAGCTCAATTCGCTTCCTCCTCACAGGGATTGCGATTATGCTATAGATTTGATTCCTGGCAGTAAATTTCCTAAAGGTCGTTTGTTCAATCTGTCAGTGCCAGAGCATACTGCTATGCGGGATTATGTTAAGGAGTCCTTGGAAAAGGGACATATCCGTCCATCTTCGTCTCCTTTGGGAGCAGGTTTTTTTTTCGTGGCCAAAAAAGATGGTTCCTTGAGGCCTTGTATAGATTACCGTCTTTTGAATAAGATTACGGTCAAATATCAGTATCCTTTGCCATTGTTGACTGATTTGTTTGCTCGCATTAAGGGGGCTAAATGGTTCACTAAGATTGATCTTAGGGGTGCGTATAATCTTATACGAATAAAGCAAGGTGATGAGTGGAAAACCGCATTTAATACGCCTGAGGGCCATTTTGAGTATTTGGTGATGCCTTTTGGACTTTCTAATGCTCCTTCTGTCTTCCAGTCCTTTATGAACGATATTTTCCGTGAATATCTGGATAAATTTATTATTGTGTATTTGGATGATGTTTTGGTTTTTTCTGATGACTGGGAGTCCCATGTTCAGCAGGTCAGGAAGGTGTTTCAGGTCCTGCGGGCCAATTCTTTGTTTGTAAAAGGTTCAAAGTGTCTCTTTGGAGTCCAGAAGATTTCTTTTTTGGGGTATATTTTTTCCCCTTCTACTATTGAGATGGATCCCGTCAAGGTTCAAGCTATTTGTGACTGGACGCAGCCTACATCTCTTAAGAGTCTGCAGAAGTTCTTGGGCTTTGCTAATTTTTATCGTCGTTTCATAACTAATTTTTCTAGTGTTGTTAAGCCTTTGACGGATCTGACTAAGAAGGGTGCTGATGTTGCTGATTGGTCTCCTGCGGCTGTGGAGGCCTTTCAGGAACTTAAGCGCCGGTTTTCTTCTGCTCCTGTGTTGCGTCAGCCAGATGTTTCGCTTCCTTTTCAGGTTGAGGTTGATGCTTCTGAGATTGGAGCGGGGGCGGTTTTGTCACAGAGAAGCTCCGATTGCTCGGTGATGAAGCCATGTGCGTTCTTTTCTAGAAAGTTTTCGCCCACTGAGCGGAATTATGATGTTGGTAATCGGGAGCTTTTGGCCATGAAGTGGGCATTTGAGGAGTGGCGTCATTGGCTTGAGGGTGCTAGACATCGTGTGGTGGTCTTGACTGATCACAAAAATCTGATTTACCTTGAGTCTGCCAAGCGTCTGAATCCTAGACAGGCTCGTTGGTCACTGTTTTTCTCTCGTTTCGATTTTGTGGTTTCATACCTGCCAGGTTCAAAGAATGTGAAGGCGGATGCTCTTTCTAGGAGTTTTGTGCCTGATTCCCCTGGAAATTCTGAGCCCACTGGTATCCTTAGGGATGGGGTGATTTTGTCGGCTGTCTTCCCAGACTTGCGACGTGCTTTGCAGGAGTTTCAGGCGGATAAACCTGATCGTTGTCCGCCTGAGAGACTGTTTGTTCCGGATAATTGGACCAGTAGAGTCATCTCCGAGGTCCATTCTTCTGCGTTGGCAGGTCATCCTGGAATATTTGGTACTAGAGACTTGGTGGCCAGGTCTTTTTGGTGGCCTTCCTTGTCGAGGGATGTGCGTTCTTTTGTGCAGTCTTGTGAAGTTTGCGCTCGTGCTAAGCCTTTATGTTCTCGGGCCAGTGGATTGTTGTCACCTTTGCCTATCCCGAAGAGGCCTTGGACACACATTTCCATGGACTTTATTTCGGATCTCCCTGTCTCTCAAAAAATGTCCGTCATCTGGGTTGTGTGTGACCGCTTTTCTAAGATGGTTCATCTGGTACCCTTGCCTAAGTTACCTTCCTCCTCTGAGTTGGTCTCTCTGTTTTTTCAGAACGTGGTTCGTTTGCATGGGATTCCGGAGAACATTGTTTCTGACAGGGGATCCCAGTTTGTGTCTAGATTTTGGCGGACGTTCTGTGCTAAGATGGGCATTGATTTGTCCTTTTCGTCTGCATTCCATCCTCAGACGAATGGCCAGACGGAACGAACTAATCAGACCTTGGAAACTTATTTAAGGTGTTTTGTTTCTGCTGATCAAGATGACTGGGTTACCTTTTTGCCGCTTGCCGAATTTGCCCTTAATAATCGGGCTAGTTCTGCTACCTTGGTTTCTCCTTTCTTTTGTAATTCGGGGTTTCATCCTCGTTTTTCCTCTGGTCAGGTGGAGCCTTCTGATTGTCCTGGAGTGGACATGGTGGTGGATAGGTTGCATCAGATTTGGAGTCATGTGGTGGACAATTTGAAGTTGTCCCAGGAGAGGGCTCAGCAGTTTGCTAATCGCCGTCGCCGCGTGGGTCCTCGACTTCGTGTTGGGGACTTGGTGTGGTTGTCTTCTCGTTTTGTTCCTATGAAGGTCTCTTCTCCTAAGTTCAATCCTCGGTTCATCGGTCCCTATAGGATCTTGGAAATTCTTAACCCTGTGTCGTTTCGTTTGGATCTCCCGACATCGTTTGCTATTCATAATGTGTTCCATCGGTCGTTGTTGCGGAAGTATGAGGTACCTGTTGTTCCTTCGCTTGAGCCTCCTGCTCCGGTGCTGGTGGAGGGAGAATTGGAGTATGTTGTGGAGAAGATCTTGGATTCTCGTGTTTCCAGACGGAAACTTCAGTATTTGGTCAAGTGGAAGGGTTATGGTCAGGAGGATAATTCTTGGGTGGTTGCCTCTGATGTTCATGCTGCTTATTTGGTCCGTGCATTTCATAGGGCTCATCCTGGTCGCCCTGGTGGTTCTCGTGAGGGTTCAAGGGGGGGGTACTGTTGTGGATTCTGTTTTTGGGCTCCCTCTGGTGGTTACAGATGGTACTGGGTGACTTGTGTTCTCTGCGGTCTCTGGTGTCCACCTGTTCTATCAGGATATGGGAGTTTCCTATTTAACCTGGCTTTCTTGTCATTTCCTCGCCGGCGATCAATGTAATCAGTGTGTCTTGTTACCTCTGCTTTCCGCTTCAGTAATCTTCAGGACAAGCTAAGTTTTTGATTTTCCTGTTCCACGTTTTGCTTTATTTTTGTTTTAGTCCAGCTTGCAGTTATGTGATTCCTTGTTGCTGGTTGCTCTAGTGGGCTGATATTACTCCTCATGTTCCATGAGTTGGCACATGAGTTCAAGTAATTTCAGGATGTTTTTTTGTAGGGTTTTTCGCTGACAGCGCAGTTCACTTTTGTATCCTCTATCTAGTTTTAGCGGGCCTCATTTTGCTGAATCTGTTTTCATTACTACGTATGTGCCTTCCTCTCATTTCACCGTCATTACATGTGGGGGGCTGCTATTTCTGTGGGGTGTTTCTCTGGAGGCAAGAGAGGTCTTTGTTTCTTCTAATAGGGGAAGCTAGTCCTTCGGCTGGCGCGAGACGTCTAGAATCATCGTAGGCACGTTCCCCGGCTACTGCTAGTGTTGTGAATTAGGTTCAGGATCGCGGTCAGCTCAGTTTCCATCACCCTAGAGCTTGTTCTGTTTTTTGTGTGCTTGTCCTTTTGTGATCCCCTGCCATTGGGATCATGACAGCCTTGGAATCGCTACGTTATTTGCTCGGGCGACAGTTTTGCTTGGTGACAGAGACCATTCACCATTGGTCTGGATGATAAATGCCAAGGAGAGAAATGCTTTTGTCACAAGGTGCTTCCTGTCACTTCAAAACTTTAGCTTCACGGTGGATCATCTAGCGGGGAAGGTGCAAGGAATTGCGGATGCCCTGTCATGGGCACCCTGTATGGTGTCAAATGTTCAATCCCACAAGTTTGAAAAGAGGTTGGGGGATATGTGAGGAAGTGAGGGGGATCATATGCTAGGGCCGGTATGTGTCCCCCAAGGTGCGTATAGAGACCAATTAATCTCACTGAAGCGCATTGTGATTACAGCAAAAGTTCTGTGATTGCAAGGCAAATGTGGATTTGGTCAAAGTAGTTGACAAAGTCAGATGTTAGGAAAATCCGACATGGGATTTTATTTTTGGAGGGATTTGCCAGTTTGGTAGTGTGGTGAATCCCTCTCTCCAGTCCGCATTTTGTGAGTGACTCGATGTCCACAATTCCCATTTAAACTCTGTTTTGTCTTGGGTGTGTCAGTTTGGTTTTGGAAGCTGCAGAGCAGGAGGCTGTGTGAAACTAACACAGGGCCAGGGACTTCAAAGTGGCTGACGCACCCAAGAGATACATAATCTATTTTCAACCCCAACATAAGTTCAGGATGGAATGAAGTTCTGCACTTAGTTGCCTAGACATCATCCACGTGGCCTTCAACTCTTCCCTGCCTTTCACAATATTCTAACATCTCCATCCTCAGAATACACCCTGCTTCTTCATGTGTTCGCCTTTCCCAAAGTCATCTTTCTCCAGTTATGACTGGTCAGACTTTGTAATGATTTAACCTTTACAGTACATAGGGTGACCAGTGTCATCCTGTGAATACCCCTTACCCTGCCAGACTTCCCATTAGACTCCTGCAGCTAGCTTCAGCAGGATTTCTTTTTAAATACTTATTTATAACCGTCTGCAAACAAGATAAGAATCAGTAACATACATAGCATATAAAGACAAAGAAGGGCATAACAATATCCGGAAAGTGTAGCTTGAAAGATTCAAAAGTTCAAAAGAAAACAGGGTTATTCAGTATAACAATAAATCCCGACCCCAACTCCTCCCCCTCAGGTACATTTGAATCCCTGCAGGTTTAATTAGGTAAGCCTAATAGGTGTGTTACCAGATATAAGCTCTCTCATATACCAATTAGTGAATTGAAAGCAACCATGTAATGCTTGACGAACTGATGGTGGCTGCAGATCAATAAAAGGGGACCATGTGAGGAAAAAACATTCCGTATGACTTCCTTTATGAAGTATGGACTCAATCCAATCTATTTTTAACAAATGTTACTTTCGAAGAAATTAGATTTAGTGAAGTGGTTGCGTCCTGTGCCCACAGATGCAGAATACTCTTGCGGGTAGCTGCCGCCCAAATAGTTAACACTTTGTTGCTGAGCAGAGTGTGTGAGTAGTTGATCCCGAGGGAAAATATTAAATAACGCCCATTTCGGAGATAATGTAAAGCAAATGTTGAAGGTATTGGTGAGATGGCTAAGAAGCATATCCCAAACCTCCTGTATCTTCGGGCAATCCCAGAGACAATGAAAGATGTCTTTTGGAGAGTGTAAACATTTGAGACAAGAGGGATTAGCCGATAGAGACATCCTAGATTTGACCTTTGGGGAAATGTAAGCCCTATGGAAAATCATGAGGGCCGTAGTTGAGTAGCTGACATATGGCAATAAAGAGTTTAAACGTAGAGTGGCTTTCAAAAAATAAGTCAGTCTATAATTAGATAGTTGTGAAACCCATCTGCCTGGGCCTGGTGAAAAATCTGACCATGAAATAGAAGGTTTGATTGCTTTATAGATAAGACTTGGTGAATACACTCCTGCACGAGCGCCAAGGGAGGTCAGATTGAGAGGACAGGTTGTGACACTGTCTGGTATGCCTCGGAAGACTGAGTCAACGTAATGCTTAATCTGAGTGGCAATGAAAATATTACCCACGAAGATTGGATATTTGGAGAAAATACCCTCCAGAGAAAGAGGACATTGAGAAGTTGTCAGAAGATCGCAGACGAGTCTGCACGCTCTCTCCCCCAGCACTCGGTAAATTGGGGGTGGTCTGCCTTGTTCTGCCTTGTAAAAAGAAAGGGTTACCTTGAAGGGGAAGGAAAACGGAGGTAAAAGGGTCTAGTCCGATGATCCTTCTAGCATGACTGTTATCATCAGGTGACCTTGGAGCAGCATGAAAACTTTCACTGGAGTAGGTGGTAACTATACTGACCGCAAACCCTGATCTTAACAACGCAACTAGAAGTAGCCGTGGGGTGTGCCTAACAAAACCTAGACACCTCGACACAGCCGGAGGACTAAATACACCTATAGATGGAAATAGGAATTCTACCTTGCCTCAGAGCAGAACCCCAAAGAATAGGCAGCCCCCCACAAATAATGACTGTGAGTAGTAGAGGAAAAGACACACGCAGGCAGGAAACAGGATTTAGCAAAAGAGGCCACACTAGCTAAAATAGGAAAGGATAGGACAGGATACTAAGCAGTCAGTATTAAAATCCTTCCAAAAATGTCCACAGCAGAAAATACAAAAACTCCACCATCTAACTAAAGATGTGGAGCGTATATCTGCAACTCCAGAGAATCCAACAAGACTGAGAAAACACTGACAGTCTAAGCTGGACAAGAGAAAACAAATGAATAGCACAGAAAATAAGCACACTGTATGTGTGCCACAGAAAAAGAAACAGACACTTATCTTTGCTGAATTGGCAGCTAAGCAGGAGAAGCCAGAAAGAGAACCAACACTTCACAAGAAACATTGACAACTGGCAAGGACTAATGAATCCTGCACACCTAAATATCCCAGTCAGAACTGCAATCAGCAGATACACCTGGCCAGGACTGCGACTCAGAGACAACTGCATTCCCACCTACAACCACTGGAGGGAACCCAAAAGCAGAATTCACAACACATGACGCCATGCCAATACCACGGACCATAGCAGAGGATTATCCCTGATTGCAGCGGGAACTCTGTTTTGTTGTAAATGGAGCAAGGCAGGAAGACTGATTGGTCCAGACATTGCTTAATCTAATGGGGTGTTGATAAATTTCGTATGGGCCCAAATCCAATCGAGAGTGACTGAAAATGGCTGCAACGCTATACAATCTTAAATTTGGAAAATTGAGGCCCCCAAAGATTTAGCCTGTTGCAATTTAGAAATACTGATCCTAAATCTCCCCCTCGAACCCCGTATAAATTGTGGAAAAATCTTAGTTAGGAGTTGATCATCAGCTTTAGATAATAGAATAGGTAACATTTGTAAAGGGAAGAGTATTTTAGGGAAGGAAACCATTTTAATAAGGTGAGCTTTACCCGCAAAAGATAATTTAAACGACGTCCAAGATTGTATTTCCCGAGTAATGGCAGATATTAAGGATCGGATATTAAGTTGGTATATAGTATGTGGGTTGGAGGGTAGAAGAATACTAAGATATCGTAAGGAACCATGCCCCCACTGAAATGGAAAAGGAAAGGGCCACCTTTGTTGAGCATCCCTGAACATCGCTAAAGCCTTGGATTTGTTAATATTTATGCGGAATCCCAAGATCTCTCCAAACTCATGGAAAGCCTCCATTATGAAAGGAATGGACTCCTTAGGATTGGCTATCATGAGTAATATGTCGTCGGCGAATGCCAAGGACTTGAGTGCAAGGTGGCCTATCCCAATTCCTTCAAAGGAAGAAATCATTTCCAGATATCGAAGTAGAGGGTCTAGGGCAATATTGAACAATAAGGGGGATAAAGGACATCCCTGCCTCGTACCCCTGAAAATTGAGAAAGGGGATGACTGAGTACCATGGAGCCAAGTTGAGGTCTGAGGAGTGGTGAAAATCGTCCGGATAAAATTGAAAAAGGAAAATCCAAACATTCTGTATTTAAGAGTTTAGATGAGGTGGGACCAAGATACCCGGTCAAAAGCCTTATCGGCGTCAAGGCTATCTGATGTTTCTTTTAGCTTTGGTTTGATGACTATGAATAACAGCGGCTAATGCCGTTCTAACATTGTAGGTGATGGATCGGCCATGGATAAAGCCCTTTTGGGACGTGGTGAGGATATTAGGAAGTATAGATTGTAATCTGTTGGCCATAATTTTGGTGAGCAATTTGAAATCTACGTTTAAAAGTGAGATTGGGCGGTACGAGGCAGGGAGAAGGAGGTCTCTACCTGGCTTTGGTAGTAATGAAAGGCTCGCGTCATTGAAGCGGTCAGGAAGGGAACTTGAATCTATAATATGATTAAAAAGAGAGGTAAGGTGGGGTATGAGTTATGGTCGCAATATTTTATAGAATTCTGCTGAGTAACCATCCAGGCCAAGGGTTTTAAGCAATTTAAGAGACTGGATGACTAATCCAACTTCCCAAGTAGAGATAGGTTTACTTAAAATTTCTCTTTGAGAGATGGAAGGTTTTGGTGGATCAACCTTGTGAAGGAAATTATAGCTGCCTTCCTGAGAATCGTGGGGTGGGCCATAAAGATCTGCATAAATATCTCTGAAAACCGTGCATATTTGAATTGGGTCACAGATAATGGAACCATTAGGATGTTTGATGTTGGTGACTTTAGTAGCCGTTTTGAAGGGTTTCGTTAGTGATGCCAAAAGGCGCCCAGGTTTATTGCTCTAACAAAAGTGGTTACGTTGGTAGGCAAGTTGGTTATGCGCTTGTTCATGCAGTAAGGTGTCTAGATTATGTTTAGCAGTGTGGTAAGCCTCCTTGAATGAGGAGGTAATGTGTAGCTGGAAATCTCTATAGGTTTGAGTGAGCTGGTCAAGAAGAGGCTGCAAGGAGGACAACAATTTCTTCTTTTTCTGAGACACATAAGAGATATGTCCTCTAAGCACTGTTTTAGCGGAATAGCAGAATAAGCTGATGTCTTCTAAGTGTTCCAAGTTATCATCCATGTATGTTTCCCACCAGCCAGTCAAACATTTTTTTTTAAACCATCCGATGTATAAAGTTATGAGGGAAAACGCCAACGAATATTAATATTGGTTTTCTTTACCTTCGTAGACCCTAAATCTGTGGGTGTACCCTGAGGTACTCTCGCACAGCTTGTACAGTTTAATAATTCCGTACTTGGCCCTCTTAGGCTACGTTGCGGCGACGCAACGCACAATGGAAATAAAAACGCACCAAAACGCACGCAAAAACGCTACGTTTTGCGACGCATGCGTCGTATTTTGCCGAAATTTGGACGCAAAAAAAAATGCAACTTGTTGCGTTTTCTTGGCCCGATGCTTGCGGCAAAAAAACGCATGCGTCGCACAGCGCAGCACACAAACGCATGTGTCCCCAATGTTAAATATAGGGGCGCATGACGCATGCGTCGCCGCTGCGTCGCCCGACGCAAACACGCATAACGATAATGTGAACGTAGCCTTACTAGGCGGGTATTGTTGGATTTTTAGTCTCCTTTTGAAATAAAGCAGAGATTCATCTATGGAGATGTCCCATTGGGGGTTGTACACCTCAGTGAATTTTCTGCTGAAATGGTAAACTACTGACTGAATTTTATATAGATATTAATGTAGACTATCAAAGTTAGGATCGTCTAGGGGAGGGCACTGCGCATTATCACTATTATGCAAACATTTTTAGAACACTTCAATTTGTGTCATTGCCATACGGAATACCAGTGTATTGTAGAGCATATCGGTGGTTCTCCAGTATTGCCAAAGCTCTGGTTTTCTGACTATGTCCAAATGCAGCACAATGCCCCAAAGTGTCATAGTTTCTGCTGAATTAACAAGGGTCTATGTGGCGTATGATGATGTTGAATTTTGGGTTAAAAAGTTGCTGGGCATAAAAATTTCTGGGTCACCATTAGATTCATTATTTCCTTGCTGAAAATTAATTTGAAAGTTAATTTCAGTGGGGCCTGTAACATCATATTAGATTACTGAACTGCCAATGAAATCCGGAATAACAGGCTGAAAATTTTGGGGGGTTGGAGTCCATATGAGGTTGAATTGTTGGAGGGGATGCCTCGTTTTCAAGGCGCCTTGAATTGGGGTTGCTCCTCACTCGAGTAGGAGGAAGATATTGTAATGTGGGATCTTCCACACTGCCTGAATCTTTGTCGGAGGCAATGAAAACATATGCTTCATCTGGTTTATAGCGTCGTCTTGACAAATGGGCCATTTTTATTTTATTCTTCAGAACACTGGGGATGTTTGTCTAAGGCCCCTTTCACGCATCAGTTGTTTGCTATCAGTCGCAATCCGTCGAATTTTGAAAAAAACTAATCCGGCAACAAATGTTGCTGGATCCGTTTTTTTTTTCATAGACTTATTAGCGACAGATTGCGACAGATGGCCTAACGTTTATCCCTTGTACGCCGGATCCGTTGAAAATTGTCCCTCAGCCGGAGATGATGGACAAATTAAAGTTTTTGTGTCTGATTTTTTTGCGTTTGCCCGAATGGAAGCCTTTAAGCACCAGATCCGTTATATGACGGAATCCAGCAACGGATTCCGTTTTTTTTTTTTTAAACTGAGCATGCACCGATTTTTTTTTTTTTTTTTTTTTTTTTTTTTTAACCCCTTAATCCCATAAGACGTACTATCCCGTCCAGGTGACCTGGGACTTAATTCCCAGTGACGGGATAGTACGTCATATGCGATCGGCCGCGCTCACGGGGGGAGCGCGGCCGATCGCGGCCGGGTGTCAGCTGCCTATCGCAGCTGACATCCGGCACTATGTGCCAGGAGCGGTCACGGACCGCTCCCGGCACATTAACCCCCGGCACACCGCGATCAAAGATGATCGCGGTGTGCCGGCGGTGCAGGGAAGCATCGCGCAGGGAGTGGGCTCCCTGCGGGCTTCCCTGAGATGATCGGTACACGGTGATGTGCTCACCGTGTACCGAACGTCTTCTCCCTGCAGTCCCCGGATCCAAAATGGCCGCCGGGCTGCATCCGGGTCCTGCAGGGAGCACTTCCGGGTCAGGATCAGGCTGCAGCTGCAGCTCTAATCCTGCCCGGCTGTATGTCAGATCACCGATCTGATAGAGTGCCGTGCACACTGTCAGATCGGTGATCTGTGATTTCCCCCCCCTGGGACAAAGTGAAAAAGTAAAAAAAAAAATTTCCACACGTGTAAAAAAAAAATAAAAATAAAAATTCCTAAATAAAGAAGAAAAAAAATATATATTATTCCCATAAATACATTTCTTTATCTAAAAAAAAAAAGCAAAAAAACAATAAAAGTACACACATTTAGTATCGCCGCATCCGTAACGACCCGACCTATAAAACTGGCCCACTAGTTAACCCCTTCAGTGAACACCGTAAGAAAAAAAAAAAAAGAGCCAAAAAACAACGCTTTATTATCATAACGCTGAACAAAAAGTGGAATAACACGCAATCAAAAAGACGGATATAAATAACCATGGTATCTCTGAAAACGTCATCTTGTCCCGCAAAAAACGAGCCGCCATATAGCATCATAACCAAAAAAATAAAAAAGTTATAGTCCTCAGAATAAAGCGATGCCAAAATAATTATTTTTTCTATAAAATAGCTTTTATCGTATAAAAGCGCCAAAACATAAAAAAAAAGATATAAATGAGGTGTCGCTGTAATCGTACTGACCCGAAGAATAAAACTGCTTCATCAATTTTACCAAACGCGGAACGGTATAAACGCCTCCCCCAAAAGAAATTCATGAATAGCTGGTTTTTGGTCATTCTGCCTCACAAAAAATCGGAATAAAAAGCGATCAAAAACTGTCACGTGTCCGAAAATGTAACCGATAAAAACGTCAACTCGTCCCGCAAAAAACAAGACCTCACATGACTCTGGACCAAAATATGGAAAAATTATAGGTCTCAAAATGTGGAGATGCAAACTTTTTTGCTATAAAAAGCGTCTTTTAGTGTGTGACGGCTGCCAATCATAAAAATCCGATATAAAAAACGCTATAAAAGTAAATCAAAACCCCCTTCATCACCCCCTTAGTTAGGCTAGGTTCACATTGCGTTAATGGGTTAACGCTAACGGACAGCGTTGCATGGCGAAAATGTCACAATTAACGCCGTGCAACGGGTCCGTTAGCACACCCATTGACAGCAATGTGATTTTCGGGTGTAGCGCATTGCTAGAGCGTGCCATTTTCGGCTCGCGCTAGCAAGGTGCCGTTCTTTTGTGGCGCGCCTCGGACGCTGCTTGCAGCGTCCGCGGCGCGCCCGAGGTCCGATCCCCGATCTTCCAGAGCGGGGACGTTAACGCGACCACTAAACACGACACCTGAAAAGACATTGCGTTAGCGCAATCCGCTAGCGCTAAACGGATTTCCCTAACGCAATGTGAACCTAGCCTTAGGGAAAAATAATAAAATTTTAAAAAAATGTATTTATTTCCATTTTCCCATTAGGGTTAGGGCTAGGGTTAGGGTTTGGATTACATTTACGGTTGGGATTAGAATTAGGGGTGTGTCAGGGTTAGGTGTGTGGTTAGGGTTACAGTTGGGATTAGGGTTAGGGGTGTGTCTGGGTTAGAGGTGTGGTTAGGGTTACAGTTGGGATTAGGGTTAGGGGTGCGTGTGGATTAGGGTTTCATTCATAATTGGGGGGTTTCCTCTGTTTAGGCACATCAGGGGCTCTCCAAACGCGACATGGCGTCCGATCTCAATTCCAGCCAATTCTGCATTGAAAAAGTAAAACAGTGCTCCGTCACTTCCGAGCTCTTCCGTGCGCCCAAACAGGGGTTTACCCCAACATATGGGGTATCATCGTACTCGAGACAAATTGGACAACAACTTTTTGGGTCCAAGTTCTCTTGTTATCCTTGGGAAAGTAAAAATTTGGGGGGCTAAAAATCATTTTTGTGGGGAAAAAAAAGGATTTTTTATTTTCACGGCTCTGCGTTGTAAACTGAAGTGAAACACTAGGGGGTTCAAAGTTTTCACAACACATCTAGATAAGTTCCGTGGGAGGTCTAGTTTCCAATATGAGGTCACTTGTGGGGGGTTTGTACTGTTTGGGTACATCAGGGGCTCTGCAAATGCAACGTGACTCCTGCAGACCAATCCATCTAAGTCTGCGTTCCAAATGGCGCTCCTTCCCTTCCGAGCTCTGCCATGCGCCCAAACAGTGGTTCCCCCCCACATATTGGGTATCAGCGTACTCAGGACAAATTGGACAACAACTTTTGGGGTCCAATTTATTCTGTTACCCTTGTGAAAATACAAAACTGGGTGCTAAAAAATAATTTTTGCGAAAAAAAAAAAAAATTATTTTAACGGCTCTGCATTATAAACTGTAGTGAAACACATGGAGGTTCAAAGCTCTCAAAACACATCTAGATAAGTTCCTTAGGGGGTCTAGTTTCCAAAATGGTGTCACTTGTGGGGGGTTTTAATGTTTAGGCACATCAGGGGCTCTCCAAACCAACATGGCGTCCCATCTTAATTCCAGTCAATTTTGCATTGAAAAGTCAAATGGCGCTCCTTCCCTTCCGAGCTCTGCTATGCGCCCAAAAAGTGGTTTACCCCCACATATGGGGTATCGTCGCACTCAGGACAAATTGCACAACAACTTTTGTAGTCTAATTTCTTCTCTTACCCTTGGGAAAATAAAAAATTGGGGGCGAAAAGATCATTTTTGTGAAAAAATAAGATTTTTTATTTTTACGGCTCTGCATTTTAAACTTCTGTGAAGCACTTGTTGGGTCAAAGTGCTCACCACACATCTAGATAAGTTCCTTAAGGGGTCTACTTTCCAAAATGGTGTCACTTGTGGGGATTTCAATGTTTAGGCACATCAGGGGCTCTCCAAACGCAACATGGCATCTCATCTCAATTCCAGTCAATTTTGCATTGAAAAGTAAAATGGCGCTCCTTCCCTTCCGAGCTCTGCCATACGCCCAAACAATGGTTTACACCCATATATGGGGTGTCAGCGTACTCAGGATAAATTGGACAAAAATTTTTGAGGTCCAATTTCTTCTCTTACTTTTGGGAAAATAAAAAATTGGGGGCGAAAAGATCATTTTTGTGAAAAAATATGATTTTTTATTTTTACGGCTCTGCATTATAAACTTCTGTGAAGCAATTGGTGGGTCAAAGTGGTCACCACACATCTAGATAAGTTCCTTAGGGTGTCTACTTTCCAAAATGGTGTCACTTGTGGGGGGTTTCAATGTTTAGGCACATGAGGGGCTCTCCAAACGCAACATGGTGTCCCATCTCAATTCCTGTCAATTTTGCATTGAAAAGTCAAATGGCGCTCCTTTCCTTCCGAGCTCTGCCATGCGCCCAAACAGTGGTTTACCCCCACATATGGGGTATCAGCGTACTCAGTACAGATTGTACAACAACGTTTGGCATCCATTTTATCCTATTACCCTTGGTAAAATAAAACAAATTGGAGCTGAAATAAATTTTGTGTGAAAAAAAAGTTAAATATTCATTTTTATTTAAACATTCCAAAAATTCCTGTGAAACCCCTGAAGGGTTAATAAACTTCTTGAATGTGGTTTTGAGCACCTTGAGGGGTGCAGTTTTTATGGTGTCACACTCGGGTATTTTCTATCATATAGACCCCTCAAAATGACTTCAAATGAGATGTGGTCCCTAAAAAAAAAATGGTGTTGTAAAAATGAGAAATTGCTGGTCAACTTTTAATCCTTATAACTCCCTAACAAAAAAAAATTTTGGTTCCAAAATTGTGCTGATGTAAAGTAGACATGTGGGAAATGTTACTTATTAAGTATTTTGCGTGACATATCTCTGTGATTTAAGGGCATAAAAATTTAAAGTTGGAAAATTGCGAAATTTTCTAAATTTTCGCCAAATTTCCATTTTTTTCACAAATAAACGCAAGTTATATCGAATAAATGTTACCACTAAAATGAAGTACAATATGTCACGAGAAAACAATGTCAGAATCGCCAAGATCCGTTGAAGCGTTCCAGAGTTATAACCTCATAAAGGGACAGTGGTCAGAATTGTAAAAATTGGCCCGGTCATTAACGTGCAAACCACCCTCGGGGCTTAAGGGGTTAATGATGCAATTGGCCAGACCCCCTAGTCGGATCCGTCGAAAAACGAATCCGTCGCATCGGTTTTTCACAATCTGCGACCGATCCATCGAGCCAACAGATTGACGGCAAAAAATTGATGTGTGAAAGGGGCATAAGTGGTGCTTTTACTTGTGTATTGTGTGTGGCTTGTGTGAAGAGTACTGTTTATTATAAAGAAGATAAAAATGGAAAAAGGAAAATGTTAGAAGAAACACTTAAAAGAAAAATACCGTAAATAAAAAATCTGTAAATGTAAAATGTTCTCTACACTGATGCCCTACCTATAAAGTTACTCGGCGCTAATGTTCGTTTTTTCTTTGCATCGAAAAAAAAAAATTACGTCCCGAACACTGAGATCCGCTACTCTAATATGCTATCTCTTAACCTATACAGCTACCATGTACTAATTACTATTGTTTTTTTTAATCTGAAACAAAATCGGACCTTACTTACATTGCGACTCTTTACTATCTAAAAAAAGAAAGTCATTTGTAGCGTTCTCTGATCAGCAGCAATACTGATCAGAGCACTTCGGCAACGGGAAGAGCACTATTACTCAGCGCAGGACATTACGTGCAGAAAAAAAAATTCAATTGCGAGTGAGGGGGTTAGGTCAGCACACAGCACAAGAGATCACAGGAGACAAGAGGCATAATACAGTTTGCAGGAGGATTGCATTGGCCACCAATGAATTTCTCTTCCTCGGGGTAACCGTGAGGTCTTCCACCACTCTGCATGCCAACTCTTGAGATAAATACAGCGTGCCGAGTCGTGATTGCTATTTTAAATTAACCCCTTAGGCTCTGATTGGTTCCACAACTATTATTCAGTTAATCAGACACTGCACCAATCACAGCATGTCACATGTTTGTGGTTTTGTTCACAACTTTGTGACATAGCTGTGCTTGGCTGATTAATTCTAAAAAGAGAAAGATACCAGCGCACTACCAATGCTGAAATAGAAGGGGTGCAGAAGAGTGGTATAATATAACAACAAGAGGGAGGAAAGAGAACCACTCTACAACACTGCACACCACAATATGTAATCAAAAAGGCAAACTTTATTGATGCATAAATAAAAACATTTAAAACCAATGAAAAAACACCAAATATCCCCACAATGATCCACCAAAGTAATAGTAGCCAGACAGGGGCATGTACCCTGCAAATAATAGAGATGGTATCTCACATAACCTGAGCAATGTACATATAATGGTAAACATACACTGGATACAATGCATAAAGGTAGCCCTGTATGGCAGCGCCTCCTAGATATACACAGACTGCCACAAGATGACAATATATAACTAATATATGTAAAAATAAGGGCAAGAAAACAGACCCTGTCCCAAGGTATAGATAAAGGTGACCAACACTAGTGAGTACCTGTATGTCAGTAAGCTATATAGCCACCTATATGGGACAGCGCCAGATAAGGGTCAAAAACACAAAAGCGGATGCGCCCAGCGCTCTACACATGGAGCTGCAATGACCGTATACCCAAGAAATGTATGAAGGTTCCAGGTCCAGCCATATGGAGCAATAAGAGCAAAACCATAAGAAAGGCAGAGAGTGGGGAGGCAAGGATCAGAGTGGGGAAAGACCCCACGCGTATCGCCGTTACACGGACGGCTTCGTCAGGGGAAGGGTGCTGTGCAAGCCAAATCGGTTTAAATACCTTCTAATTAGGTCAGGACATGAACGCATAACGCCGAGGGCCGGAACCGGAAGTGACGCTTGTGAGGGCGGAAAGGTATGCACGGCAGACGTCTCTGCCAGAACTGCACAATGCGCATGCGCCCGAGTATTTCAGCGCAGCGCATTATGTATAGTATACAACGAATCTGCAAGAGGGGAGCAGTAACCTTGTAGCAACGGTATGAATGAGGAAAGACCCCCACTAATGAAATGATGCCGAATAATGAGTATACAAAACATAAAGGCTGCAGCCACAGACACATATATATAAATGAACACAGAAGGGATGTGACATACATATGAATAATAAAGAGGGTAAAGCAACACACGAACAATGGGTACCACAAATGAAATAGGCTGTTGGACAGAATAACTAAATACACAGATAAACCAAAAATGCCAACTGCAAAATGCGATAATTTATATATAGACAAACAAAGAGTAGGGATATGACATACACATGGACAATAAAGAGGGTGAAACAACACATGAATAGTAAAACCAGCAAATGAAAAAGGGCTGTTAAACAGAAAAACTAAAAAAACCACCATGCCAACTGCAAAATATGCAGTGACTGGGTGTACGGCAGAGCAAGAAGGGACAACAGGCCGAGGGATGATTCAACAGATTTATTATCAAGAACGCTGGAACAACACATGCAGGTAGATCTACAGAGTCCACAATTAGTCCAATGGAACAGGTTCGGGGGCACCTCCCGATAATCCTTGTGCCAGGTAACAAAGCAATAGTCCACAATTAGTCCAAGGGATCCCAAAACAATCTCACGAACGACGAGATATGTCCTCAGCTCAAGTCTCGCCCCGTTCGCTTCCACAGTCCTAGATGGGCGTGGGGTCTTGCCTCAGCTAAGAATCCCCACTCCTTCTCCTTCAAGGATCAACTCACATCTGATCTCAAAATAAGAATGGATTGTCTGAGCTCCAGGGATCCGCCCAAGAAGGGGGGTAGAGGTCACACCTTCTATTCAATGGTTGGGTCCACCAGAAGATTCTAGACTGGTGGCTCCACTTAGTCTATTCATTGTGTGCATTTGACTAGCCACCTGCTGTGAGGAAGAATGGCTATTCCTTCCCTAGTGGTGTGGACAAAGCTTAATTACATTAGAGCTCAGGGCTGCAAGTATTGGGGGAAGGAGACAGGTTAGTTACATACACCCCATGACATTGCAAAATGTACAGTAAATACAAGGAAAGAGAAGTCGCATCACATCATGACATATTATACAAAATACAGGACAGGGAAAAAAGTACAGATCATGACAATCCCTCCCTCCCCCCAATTTGTGTACGTACCAGTGACCTCTACAGGTCGCTGGTTAAGTACACACAGGCAGAGCGTAACTTACATGTGGTTTCATGCAGCCACAAATTGGCATCTTAGCTCTCCCACATCATTGCCCAGGAGAACATCTGCAGGCAGACCACCCATCACTCCAACCACACATCGCTTGACCCCAAAACCAAAGTTCAGATCCACAGTGGCTGTGGGAATAGTCCTCCATTGTCCACCAGCCAGTTCAATGACAATCCCAGGTCCTCGATGGATTGCCTCAGGCCGAACCACTCGGGGATCAGCCAGTGTGAGGAAAACCCCTGAGTCACAAAATCCTCGCCCCTCTATCAGTCCGTCATTGTTAGTTTGTTTACTGTATGTGATAATTGTAACTTGTATGTAACCCCTTCTCATGTACAGCACCATGGAATCAATGGTGCTATATAAATAAATAATAATAATAATAATAATAATAATACACATGGACAATAAAGAGGGTGAAACAACACACGAATAGTAAAACCTGCAAATGAAAAAGGGCTGTTAAACAGAAAAACTAAAAAAACCACCATGCCAACTGCAAAATACGGTAATTTATTGAAGACAAAGACCAAAATAGATAAAAGACAAGAACAGGATATACACAGACAAACACATGGTGAAAAGAAAAATACAGATAAATCTGTTCCCAATAAGATACATGAAAATGGTCTCGCAATCAACCTACGGTAATTATTTATGTCGAATAATACTGGCCAAGAAAAATGCATGGCACAGGAGGAGTTCCGACTAAGTATGGATGGTTGTAATATGGAGTGTAGTGGCAAAAAGGAGCAGAAGTAGGGGGAATGTAAGCCCCAAAAATGATATCGACCCACCCTGAGTAGAGGGCCAAAAATATAAGGCCAAGACATACAGGTACCACAGTAAGAAGGAAATAAACAATACACGGAACCAATGGTTATGGACCGTAAATAAGGCAAGGCTAAGATATACGTGTTCCACCCTTTATATTAAAGGAAACAATAAGAAGAAAATGAACAATAGGCGGAACCAAATGTTATGGACCGTAAATAAAAGGGATCAGTAAGGCACTGTTTGAGAGAAAGCCCTCTAAAAGAATGAAACAAGGTCTTGTTGAATTATGATGATAATGGAACCACAGCCATATTGAAAGAAAATGGCAACAGGGCTAAATAGACTTGATGTATGTGGAAGACAATAGTTGGAAAGTCCTTATGGCAACATAAGTCCATAATACCTCAAATAGGGCAACAATATCTCCCATTGCTAATAAGACTCTGAGAGATGAGTGGGCAAAATCCGGCTGGAATCCCATCCACGATATACACAGGTACGTATTCAATACGTATTCTTCAACATTCTTCGTCTCATCTAGCCCTCTCCCTGAGCTAGCAAAAAATTGATGCTACATAGAGTAGGTGCATATAGTCCGACTGGAGTCCCAACCATAATGTGCATAAGTAAATATAAAGTACAAAGTACAAATCTTCAAACTTCTTCAATTTAGTTGGTCCATCTTCCAAGCTGACAGAACTTGATGTTGAATCCCATGAAGAAAAAAGAAGACCGAAGACAAACCAGATAATGCTTGAGTCCTTATTTCAAATAAGCTGCAAATTGTCCGGACACAAATGGAGGTGGAAAAGTGGCCACGCAATGCTGAACCAACCTGGTTGGAAAAATACAAAAATATAATGAAAAGGTTGTTCAGCCTAGAAAGCCTGTAAAAAGAAGGTCCTCATTGATACCTAGAGGCGCAGTAGAGTATAACAAGAAAATCCAACGGGTTTCAGCTTGTAAAAGCTTATGAGTAAGAGATTCCCCTCTGCCCGAACTTCTGACATGCTCTAGAACCACAATCTTAGTGCCTGTGTCGGGGTCGTCACGACAATACCCTTCCTTCACCAGTCATTCCAAATCAGAATAAGAGCATTGGTACCGGATAAGAATGAGTCAGACAAAGGCTGGTTCAAACTCAGTGCATGCTCGTGTGTCTACAAGGTGTAGCAACGTCACAGCAACAACTGACTTTATTTCCTGATACACAACATTATATGGTCTATTGGGGGAAGGTGTGCAGAGGGCGGGGTTAGGCGGGGTTTAAGCAATATGTCTAGTATTCAGTCTCTCTGGTTGGTCCTGACGTCATCTGATGGATCCTCCTGTCTCCACGTCACTTTAAGTTTCGACTTAACAGAAATGATACTTGGCTTCTGGAATGTGAAACTTGCTTCTCATCAGAAGCAGAATTAGGGCAAAGGTGAATACTGGCAGCCATGTTAAAAACAGTTACATTTGCATTAGCAAGCAAAGGGAAAAAACTTATTGTTTCACAGCATAAGAATATAAAAGTACAAAAGTGTATAAAGAAAATATATTTTCACCTTGACACCTGTATGTCTGCCCGCATGATGTGATAAAAAGTGAGATGCCACTGTAGTGAGAAGCTTATCCCTACGAGCATCAGCCGACGCAGTATTAATGGTAGAAAGATGTTTCTGGATGCGTCGGCGCAGCTCTTGGGACGTTTGCCCCACATATACAAGTGGGCACAGGCAGATGATTGCGTTGATGACAGTAGTCTTACAATTAATGTAAGATTTTAGCCAATGTTTAGTGCAGTCAGTCGGGTTACAGAAACAATCCCTAACGGGATGCATGTACTGGCAGATGTTACAATCTCCGCATGGAAAGGAGCCCTTCAATGTGATACCGCGATTCAATCTTGTGGTGGGCCTGGTATAATGACTTCTTGTAAGAATATCCCTTAGGTTAGGCGCCCTCCTAGCCGTGATCAACGGCCGTTCACTGACAACTTGCGATGTTGCTAAATCCGTAGTGAGAATGCCCCAATGTTTCTGCAAGATGTCTCTTACCATGGACCAATGGGTGTTGTATCCAGTGATAAAACGGACAAATTTATCTGGTGGTTTCTTCTTTGGTTCCAACAAGGAAACCTGCGACTGGCAATTGGCTCTATGGTATGCTTGAGAGATACATCTGTTAGGGTAGGTCCTTCTTTTGAATCTTCTGGTCAGGTCCTGTGCTTCCTTTTGAAAGTCAACATCCAGCGTGCAATTCCTCCTAGATCTGAGGAACTGTCCAATAGGTACTCCCTTTTTCGTATGAATCGGATGGAAACTGCGGAATTCCAAAATATTATTAGTAGCTGTAGGTTTACGATATAGGCAAGTTGACAAATTGCCATTATGACATATGACGTTGAGGTCCAGGAAGCTCACCGAGGAGGAAGAAAACGAAGAGGTCAAAAAGATGTTGAGCAAATTATCATTAAGTGAATTTATAAAGAGCCTGCCCTCCTCCTGGGAGCCTGACCAAATAAAGAAAACGTCGTCAATATATCTGGACCAACAACGTACCTTTGATATAAACCATATGGAATTGTAGACGATAGTTGATTCCCACCATCCTAGAAAAAGGTTTGCCAGGGCTGGGGCACAGCGGGCCCCCATTGCCACGCCGGAGACTTGAAGGTAAAAGTTCCTGTCAAATAGGAAGAAATTATGCTTGAGAATGAAATCAAGCAAATCCATGATAAAGGAGTCATGTAGCCTATCTGAGTTTTGTTGTAAGTCCAAGAAAAATAAAACAGCTTGTAAGCCATGATCATGGTCAATATTTGAGTATAGAGACTCAACATCACACGTAACCATGATCTCTCCTTGGGCCAGGGTAATGCCTTGTAAGGATGCAATGAAGTGTGATGTGTCCCTGATGTGTGACGGAAGTTCCAAAACCAAGGGCTGCAAGAAGAAGTCGATATATGTACATGCTTTCTCGCACAGGCTCCCTATGCTAGAAACAATAGGGCGTCCGGGTGGTTTGCGAATATCTTTGTGCAATTTGGGCAATGCTTCAATGTCCTTTTTGGCCATTTCAAAAAATATCCTGACCGCAGGGACAATAGAAAAAGGTGGCGACACATGAGATTTATTCCTATGTGGGAATTTGGACCTACCTGTGGTATCCTGTCCTTCATTGAGCAAATCCATGAGATCTTGAAACACATTCTGCTCAGTCTGGTCCAAAAAAGGGGTAAATTGTGGTTTATTATGCAGGACCTGTAGAACAATTTTTCTACAGAACAAGAACAAATCTTTAATCAAAGTAAATTTGTCCACCTGGTGAACCGGTGAAAAGGTTAGGCCTTTAGAAAGGACAGAAGTCTCATGTGTGGAAAGGACATGTCTGGAAAGATTAACAATCTGGAGGGCATCCTGCTGATCATACTCACGGGTATTCTCCGAATCCAACGAAGTCACTTGCGAAATTGTCTCCGTGGGTTGCGACGCGGTGGTCTGTAGCTGTGACTTCTGGTGGTCCGAGCAAACGCGCCTCCTACATCCCCTCCTGGTCCTGGGTCGATATCGCTTCCTCCCGATGACAAAAAATCACTCGAGGAATGTGCATCTGTAGATGGTACTGGTCTCTCGGTACTGATAGCTCTTTCTCCACGATAACGACCTCGACGTCTATTCCCCTGGTGTGTCCAGGAAAATGCTGTCTTGTCATCAAAATCTCTTTTTGTCCCTTGCAAATTTAAAACGCTTTTTAGACATAATTTCCTTGTCATATTTGTCGAGCAAGTCCTTAAGTGTTACTCTAAAGGGCTGAACCTGAGAGACCTCATCAAATTTACTCAATTTGGTTTCCAGTCTCTTCATATCAGCTTTTACGGTTGTTAATTAATCTGTCATGTGTAATGAGCAAATTGATCAAAATACTCGAACAACGTATTAAACCCTGTTCCCATAAAGTACGGAAAGTGGGGGATGGTTCCCACGCAGGAAAATAGAAATCCTAAGCCCCCTAGGTATAATGTTCAATTTCAAATACCCCTCCAAACACCGAATGTTCCAGAGAAGCCTGATGCCGTGCTTTTGTGAGGCAATCAATTCTGTGGTAGGACTCGAAAAATCCGAGTCACCCGAAACATTATTGGTCTCCACAAAGACCTGAGAAGAAGCAGCCCTCCATGCCGCCTCCCGTGCGTCCCAATTCATGGGCCCAAGCGAATCCCGTACAAGTCCTAGTAATAATAAAATCTAAGTACAATAAATACTTGATACAAAAAGCTATAATAAGCTGTGTGCTGCTGGCTGGAAAAGGCACCAAAGGAATGCCCAAACAACAATAGTAAAAAAAGAAAGATATCAGCGAACTACCAATGCTGAAATAGAAGGGGTGCAGAAGAGTGGTATAATATAACAACAAGAGGGAGGAAAGAGAACCACTCTACAACACTGCACACCACAATATGTAATCAAAAATATCAAAAAGGCAAACTTTATTGATGCATAAATAAAAACATTTAAAACCAATGAAAAAACCCCAAATATCCCCACAATGATCCACCAAAGTAATAGTAGCCAGACAGGGGCATGTACCCTGCAAATAATACAGAGATGGTATCTCGCATAACCTGAGCAATGTACATATAATGGTAAACATACACTGGATACAATGCATAAAGGTAGCCCTGTATGGCAGCGTCTCCTAGATATACACAGACTGCCACAAGATGACAATAAATAACTAATATATGTAAAAATAAGGGCAAGAAAACAGACCCTGTCCCAAGGTATAGATAAAGCGTCACTTCCGGTTCCGGCCCTCGGCGTTATGCGTTCATGTCCTGACCTAATTAGAAGGTATTTAAACTGATTTTGATGGCTTGCACAGCACCCTTCCCCTGACTAAGCCGTCCGTGTAACGGCGATACGCGTGGGGTCTTTCCCCACTCTGATCCTTGCATCCCCACTCTCTGCCTTTCTTACGGTTTTGCTCTTATTGCTCCATATGGCTGGACCTGGAACCTTCATACATTTCTTGGGTATACGGTCATTGCAGCTCCATGTGTAGAGCGCTGGGCGCATCCGCTTTTGTGTTTTTGACCCTTATCTGGCGCTGTCCCATATAGGTGGCTATATAGCTTACTGACATACAGGTACTCACTAGTGTTGGTCACCTTTATCTATACCTTGGGACAGGGTCTGTTTTCTTGCCCTTATTTTTACATATATTAGTTATATATTGTCATCTTGTGGCAGTCTGTGTATATCTAGGAGGCGCTGCCATACAGGGCTACCTTTATGCATTGTATCCAGTGTATGTTTACCATTATATGTACATTGCTCAGGTTATGTGAGATACCATCTCTGTATTATTTGCAGGGTACATGCCCCTGTCTGGCTACTATTACTTTGGTGGATCATTGTGGGGATATTTGGTGTTTTTTCATTGGTTTTAAATGTTTTTATTTATGCATCAATAAAGTTTGCCTTTTTGATTACATATTGTGGTGTGCAGTGTTGTAGAGTGGTTCTCTTTCCTCCCTCTTGTGGCTGATTAATTCTGACCATCCAATCACCGCGATTGCTGAAGACTGGAGGAGCGGTACACCCCCCAGTGCAACATTCTGTCAGAGACCTTAATTTGGTCACCATGGGATGCAGTCCAGTGACTGGAAATGTTGCAGGAATGTAGGTCCTGCATTGCCGTATATATGACTCCTGTCGGGAAGGGGTTAAAAATATTGACTTCATTGAAGACAATGGAAGTGGCTACAACAGTGATCACACATCTTAAACTGTTTTCCCTGTCTTCACTGGTGGGTATTGTTGGCTAGTGCTTGTACAAAGAAGCACTTTTGCTTAGTAGAGTGACCAGCGCAGCTCTATAGCTTGTAAGTTGTTTGCTAAAGGTGGTTGGGATTAGGAGTTAAGAGTGCACCTTAAATAAAGTTTTTACAAGGTCAATACAAATAGCTGGTAAGAAAAAATACACACCGAAGAGTAGTAATATAAGAATATTAATTTAATAATTAATAGTGCATAGTATTAAATACTAGGGTGATGACGGGGAATGACCAGAAAATGGCACAGCAACAGAGCATGGTAAAGTAATAAACATTCATTATTGATTGCAAGACAATATATGCAATAAGATACAAACCAAGAAATAAATTACCATATATACTCGAGTATAAGCTGACCCGAGTATAAGCCGAGACCCTTAATTTTGCCACAAAAAACTGGGAAAACTTAATGACTCGAGTATAAGCCTAGGGTAGGAAATGTAGCAGCTTTTGGTAAATTTCAAAAATAAAAATAGATACGAATAAAAGAAAAAGAGAAATGTGAATATTCATGTTGAATAAGGCGCCCCATATAATGCTCCATAAAGTTCCTGATGGGCCCCATAAGATGCTCCATAATAAAATATGCCCTATATAATGCTCCATAAAGTTTGATGGGCCCCATAAGATGCTTCATATAAAAATATGCTCCATATAATTCTGCACAAAGGTTGATTATGGCTCCATAAGATGCTCCATAGAAACATTTGCCCCATACAATGCTGCATAAAGGGATTATGGCCCCTTAAGATGCTCCATACAATATCATGCCCCATATGCTGCTGCTGCGATAAAAAAAAAAAAATACTCGCGTCTTGTCCTGAGCAGGCGGGGACTCCGGCACTTGCAATATTCACCTGTCCCCATTTCATCGCTGTGCCCTCTGACCTGAACGTCACAGCCAGTGGAAGCGGAAGACAGAGCAGCGCACGGCGGGGGAACGTGGACAGGTGAATATCGCATGGCTCACCTCCCCCGTTACTCACCCTCCCGACGCGGTCCCTGCTTCTCCGATGCGATGGCGCCAACAGCTTGTTCCTATTTTCATCGGTCACTGGTACCACTCATTAACCCCTTAGTGACAGAGCCAATTTGGTACTTAATGACCGATCCAATTTTTACAATTCTGACCACTGTCACTTTATGAGGTTATAACTCTGGAACGCTTCAACGGATCCCGCTGATTCTGAGATTGTTACCCCATATGTGGGGGTAAACCACTTTTTGGGCGCACCGCAGAACTTGGAAGTGAAGGAGCGCCGTTTGACTTTTTCAATGCAGAATTGGCTGGAATTGAGATCGGACGCCATGTCACGTTTAGAGAGCCCCTGATGTGCCTAAACAGTGGAAACCCCCCACAAGTGACACCATTTTGGAAACTAGACCCCTTAAGGAACTTATCTAGATGTGTGGTGAGCACTTTGAACCCCCAGGTGCTTCACAGAAGTTTATAACGTAGAGCTGTGAAAATAAAAAAATCGCATTTTTTTTCTACAAAAATGATATTTTTGCCCCCAAATTTTTATTTTCACAAGGGTAACAGGAGAAATTAGACCAGAAAAGTTGTTGGGCAATTTCTCCTGAGTACGTCAATACCCCATATGTGGGGGTAAACTACTGTTTGGGCGCACCGCAGAGCTTGGAAGAGGAGTGCCGTTTTACTTTTTCAATGTAGAATTGGCTGGAATTGAGATCGGACACCATGTCGCGTTTGGAGAGCCCCTGATGTGCCTAAACAGTAGAAACCCCCCACAAGTGACCCCATTTTGGAAACTAGACCCCCCATGGAACTTATCTAGATGTGTGGTGAGAACTTTGAATGCCCAAGTGCTTCACAGAAGTTTATAATGCAGAGTCGTGAAAATAAAAAAAAAATTTTTTCCCACAAAAAAAGATTTTGTTGCCCCCAAGTTTTTATTTTCACAAGGGTAACAGGAGAAATTGGACCCCAAAAGTTGTTGTCCAATTTATCCTGAGTACGCTGATGCCCCATATGTGGGGGTAACCCACTGTTTGGGCGCACGGCAGAGCTCAGAAGGGAGGGAGCACCATTTGACTTTTTGAGCGCAAAATTGGCTGTCGTGTTTGGAGACCCCCTGATGTACCTAAACAGTAGAAACCCCCCAATTCTAGCTCCAACCCTAACCCCAACACACCCCTAACCCTAATCCCAACCCGATCCATAATCCTAATCAAAAACCCTAACGATAATCACAACCCTTACCCCAAAACAACCCTAATGTCAACCCTAACCATAACCCTAATCAAAACCCTAAATCCAACACACCCCTAATCCTAATCTCAACCCTAACCCTAATCACAACCCTAACCTTAACCCTAATCCCAAACCTAACCCTAATCCCAAGCGTAACCCTAATGCAAACCCTAATACCAACCCTAATCGAAACCCTAACCCTAATCCCAACGCTAACCCTAACTTTAGCCGCAACCCTAGCCCTAACTCTAACCCTAAATTTTGCCCCAACCCTAACCCCAGCCCTAACTTTAGCTCCAACCCTAACCCTAGCCCTAAGGCTACTTTCACACTTGCGTTTGGCATCCGTCGCAATCCGTTGTTTTGGACAGCAAACGGATCCTGCAAATGTGCCCGCAGGATGCGTTTTTTGCCCATAGACTTGTATTGCCGACGGATCACGACGGATGGCCACACGTCGCTTCCGTCGTGCACTGGATCAGTTGTGTTTTGGCGGACCGTCGGTACAAAAACGTTCAATGTAACGTTTTTTTGTATGTCGCGTCCGCCATTTCGGACAGCACATGCGTGGCCGTAACTCTGCCCACTCCTCCCCAGGACATAGATTGGGCAGCGGATGCGTTGAAAAACTACATCCGCTGCCCACGTTGTGCACAATTTTCACAACGTGCGTCGGTATGTCGGGCCGTCGCATTGCGACGGCCCCGTACCGACGTAAATGTGAAAGAACCCTAAATTTAGCCCCAACCCTTACCCTAAATTTAGCCCCAACCCTAACCCTAAATTTAGCCCCAACCCTAACCCTAAATTTAGCCCCAACCCTAGCCCTAAATTTAGCCCCAACCCTAGCCCTAACCCTAGCCCTAACCCTAATTTTAGCCCCAACTGCTCTTCTCCTGCCTGCCGGCAGACAGCGACAGATGGCGGGCGCACTGTGCATGCGCCCGCCATTTTCTTATCCCATGAAGACGCCGGCGGCCAGGAGGAGCAGCAGGAGGACCCAGGGACATCGGTGAGTATAATAGGGTCCCCGAATCCCCCTATTTCTCTGTCCTCTGATGTGCGATCACATCAGAGGACAGAGAATTACACTTTGCTTTTTTTTTTTGCGGTCGCCGGTAAACAGTTAATTACCGGCGATCGCAAAACAGGGGTAGGTAAAACCGACCCCGATCATGTTCTTTGGGGTCTCGGCTACCATCGATCAGCGATCTGACAAGCAGTGTAGGAGGCTTCTCAGCGCCTGCTCTCAGCAGGCACTGAGAAGCCACTTTCCTGCAGGACCCGGAAGGACCCCATGGCCATCTTGGAGCTGGGGGTCTGCAGGCAGGGAGAACCTCAAAACAACGCGATCACAGCGTGATGCTTCTCTATGCCACTGGAACACTGCGATCTTGTTTGATCGCAGCGTTCCTGGTTTAGTCCCGGGAGCTTTCCGGGACCACCCCTGTCAGTTAGTGCCACCACCTGTGTGCGCGACTGATTGGCTTCAACTTACTATCACTGGCCCAGCCCACATGACGGGATAGTACGTCGGATGTCAGAGAGAGGTTAATTACACAATTTTTCCAGTGCCACTGGCTGCCACACAACTACAAAGGCAGGGACCCAAAACCAACAGTTAGTGAAAAATACAGTTTCTATTATACTTTTCCTGTGACTTTTCCTCTTCTGGTTTTGGCTTACATATACTGAGGTAAAGACCTTGCCAAATGCTGAACGTTTGCACGTGGCCTTAACCCCTTTCTGACATTAGACGTACTATCCCCTCGAGTTGGGGTGCCCACCGACGGGATAATACATGATAGTGATCGGCCACTCTCATGGGGGGAACGCGGCCGGGTGTCAGCTGACTATCGCAGCTGGCATTCGGCACTATGTGCCAGGAGCAGTCGCGGACTGCCCCGGCACATTAACCCCCCGGAACACTGCCATCAAACATGATCGCAGCGTCTCGGGGGCAAAGGGAATCATCGCGCAGTGAGTGGGCTCCCTGCGGGCTTCCCTGAGACCCTCGGTACAAGGCGATGTGCTCACCTTGTACCGAGCGTCTCCTCCCTGCAGGCCCCAGATCCAAAATGGCTGCGGGGCTACATCCGGTCCTGCAGGGAGGTGGCTTACCAGCGCCTGCTCAGAGCAAGCGCTGGTAAGCCTGCAGCCCTGCATGTCAGATTGCTGATCTGACACACTGCTGTGCAAAGCTTGGATAAAGATCCTTTCGGATCGAAATGCGTCGCTCGTTTTCCCGTGTGCTTTTGGAGAGCTGTACCTCCACTGCTTTTAAACAGGATTCAATAAAGATATAATGCCTGAATTTTAGAATGGAGCTGGAACAAGTTTTTTTTTCTCTGGATATGACCTCGTTGATCAGCATGTGCACCTGTGGTGGTTGCCTGGTGAGCTGGCTTTTCTTTTCTATTTTTTCACTATAACATGATGCCTAAATATATCTAAATAAAAAAACAATAAAAGTACACATATTTAGTATTGTCGCGTCCGTAACGACCCAACCTATAAAACTGTCCCTAGTTAACCAGTTCAGTGAACACCGTAAAAAAAGAAAAATTTAAAAAAATGGGGCAAAAAACAACCCTTTATCATACCACCGAACAAAAAGTGAAATAGTGCATGATCAAAAAGACAGATATAAATAACCATGGTACCGCTGAAATTGTCATCTTGTCCCGCAAAAACGAGCCACCATACAGCGTCATCAGTGAAAAAATAAAAGTTATAGTCCTCAGAATAAAGCAATGCAAAATAATTATTTTTTTCTATAAAATAGTTCTTATCGTATAAAAGCGCCAAAACATAAAAAAATAATCTCAATGAGGTATATCTGTAATCGTACTGACCCGAAGAATAAAACGGCTTTATCCATTTTACCAAACGTGGAACGGTATAAACGCCCCCCCTCCCCCCCCCCCTCAAAAGAAATTAATGAATAGCTTGTTTTTGGTCATACTGCCTCAGAAAAATCGGAATAAAAGGTGATCAAAAAATGTCACGTGCCCGAAAATTTTACCAACGTCAACTCGTCCCGCAAAAATCAAGACCTCGCATAACTCTGTGGACCAAAATATGGAAAAATTATAGCTCTCAAAATATGGTAACGTAAAAAAATATTTTTTGCAATAAAGTTTTAGTGTGTGATAGCTGTCAATCATAAAAATCTACTAATAAACCCACTATAAAAGTAAATCAAAACGCCCTTCATCACCCCCTTAGTTGGGAAAAAAAAAAAAAAAAATTATTTATTTCCTTTTTCCCATTAGGGCTAGGGTTGGGGCTAGGGTTACGGTTGAGGCTAGGGTTACAGTTGGGGCTAGGGTTAGGGGTGGGGTTAGGGTTGGGGCTAGGTTTAGGGTTGGGGCTAGGGTTAGGGTTAAGTTTACATTAAGGCTGTGTTCACACGTTCCGGTTTTTTCGCGGTTTTTTTCGCGGTTTTTCCCTATAAAAACGCTATAAAACCGCAAAAAAACCGCATACAAGAAGCATCCCATCATTTAGAATGAATTCCGCATGTTTTGTGCACATGATGCGTTTTTTTCCGCATGAAAAACTCATCAGGCACAAAATCCGGACATGCTCATTCTTTTTGCGGTTTTTATGCGGATTTCCCACTGCAAAATGCATTGGGAAGTGTCCGGAAAAAACCGCGGAAAAACCGCGTCAAAAACGCGGCAAAAAACGCATGCGATTTTCTTCCGGATTTCATGCAGAAAATGTCCGGTTTTTCACAGGAATTTTCTGCATGAATTCCTGAACGTGTGCACTTAGCCTTACGGTTGGGATTAGGGTTAGGGGTGTGTCATGGTTAGGGTTGTGGTTAGGCTTATGGTTGGGATTAGGGTTAGGGGTGTGTTGGAGTTAGGGGTGTGGTTCGGATTAGGGGTGTGTTGGGGTTAGGGTTTCAGTTAGAATTGGGGGTTTCCACTGTTTAGGCACATCAGCGCTCTCCAAACGCGAAATGGTGTCCGATTTCAATTCCAGACAATTCTGCGTTGAAAAAGTAACACTAAAACGGTGCTCCTTCCCTTCCGAGCTCTCCCGTGCGCCCAAACAGGGGTTTACCCCAACATATGGGGTATCAGCGTACTGGTTACCCTTGTGAAAATAAAAATTTGGGAGGCTAAAAAAACAAAAAACAAAACATTTTTGTGGGACAAAAATGATTTTTTTTATTTCTACGGCTCTGCGTTATTAACTGTAGTGAAACACTTGGGGGTTTAGAGTTCTCACAACACATCTAGATAAGTTCCTTGGGGGGTCTAGTTTCCAAAATGGGGTCATTTGTGGGGGGTTTCAATGTTTAGGCACATCAGGGGGTCTCCAAACGCAACATGGCGTCCCATCTCAATTCCAGCCAATTTTGCATTGAAAAGTCATATGGCGCTCCTTCCCTTCCGAGCTCTGCCATGCGCCCAAACAGTGGTTTATCTGGGTACTCAGGACAAATTGTGCAACAACTTTTGGGGTCCATTTTCTCCTGTTACCCTTGGTAAAATAAAACAAATTGGAGCTGAATAAATTTTTTTGCGAAAAAAAAATTAAATGTTCATTTTTTTTTAAACATTCCAAAAATTCCTGTGAAACACCTGAAGGGTTAATAAACTTCTTGAATGTGATTTTGAGCACCTTGAGGGTGCAGTTTATAGAATGGTGTCACACTTGCTTATTTTCTATCATATAGACCCCTCAAAATGACTTCAAATGAGATGTGGTCCCTAAAAAAAATGGTTTTGTAAAAATGAGAAATTGCTGGTTAACTTTTAACCCTTATAACTCCCTAACAAAAAAAAATGTTTCCAAAATTGTGCAGATGTAAAGTAGACATGTGGGAAATGTTATTTTGTGTGACACATCTCTGTGATTTAAGGGCATAAAAATCCAAAGTTGGAAAATTTTGAAATTTTCTAAATTTTCTCCAAATTTCTGTTTTTTTCCACAAATGACCGCAGGTAATATCAAAGAAATTTTAGCACTATCATGAAGTACAATATGTCTCGAGAAAACAATGTCAGAATCATCGGGTTCCGTTGAAGCGTTCCAGAGTTATAACCTCATAAAGGGACAGTCGTCAGAAATGTAAAAATTGGCCCGGTCATTAATGTGCAAACCACCCTTGGGAGTAAAGGGGTTAAATGTCCATTATTGAGGCCTTCCAATTCCCAAATTTCTTTTAGCCTTTAGTGTTCGTTAAATTCCAACTTGTACTTTGAAAAAATTGTGCTCGGTAATGCGAAGTAGATGTCCAATTAGACAACAACAAACTTCAGCATTGTGGTGGAAGAAACAATAGTTGAAACGATCAGAGCAATGTTTGCTTGAGCTTGTGAAGTAACTCTGGTATGGTTAAATATGGCAGATGGCAAAATATGATGTCAGGGGGGAAAATGGTATTCTCTGATTCAGACAAACTTGCAGACTACAGAGATAGTCTGAGGTGTGGCAGAACGAAGAATGCACACACAATACAAACACTGAAAACATTGAATATTTGAATTCTGAATTGCATCACTCTCATAAATCTATGCGTCTTGACATTTATTTTAATAGAAGTGTGTGACTGTTAAGGAGTTACACTAACATATTTAGCGTTTAATGTGCATTTTGCTAAATCTAATAAACTGTTTTCCATTGTCTTGCTATGATAGATATAATTTATTTTTTATTTATTTTTTTTAAATAGAAGTCGAAGTAAAGTGCTATCCCGCTGGCTTGCAAGTCTTCCAATGCAACTTGTTCACCTTGGTGCAAGAAACGATCAACTTTCTGCCCTTATTATTGATACGATTTATATTGCTGCAACTCGATCAAACAGAGAACTGCTTCAGAACCTTCAGAAGTCTGCATGCCAAATATATGGTGATTTTTTGTTTTGTTTTCAACTTACCGTAATATATATGTATAATATATTAACCTTAAAGTTAGCTGCACGTGATATATTATTGCAAAGCCCAGAGGCATGGCCCTTAGTATTGTTTTGCTCATATGTTTTTGAAGATAATTTTCCCAGTGAAAGCATTATTTTAATTTGTTTTCCTTTTTCTGTAAAGTTTTCTTCTATTCCTCTTAAAGGGAACCTGTCACCCCCAAAATCGAAGGTGAGCTAAGCCCACCGGCATCAGGGGCCTATCTACAGCATTCTATAATGCTGTAGATAAGCCCCCGATGTATCCTGAAAGATGAGAAAAAGAGGTTAGATTATACTCACCCAGGGGCTGTCCGATCCGATGGGCGTCGCGGTCCGGGGCCTCCCATCTTCTTACTATGACGTCCTCTTCTTGTCTTCAGGCTCCGGCGCAGGCTTACTTAGTCTGCCCTGTTGAGGGCAAAGTACTGCAGTGCGCAGGCATTGGATATTTCCCAGCTCCTGCGCACTGCAGTACTTTGCTCTGCCCTCAACAGGGCAAAGTACGCCTGCGCCGGAGCCGCAGCGTGAAGACAAGAAGAGGACGTCATCGTAAGAAGATGGGAGGCCCCGGACCGGACCGCGATGCCCATCGGACGGACCGCCCCTGGGTGAGTATAATCTAACTTCTTTTTCTGATCTTTCAGGATACATCGGGGGCTTATCAGAATGCTGTAGACAAGCACCTGATGCCGGTGGGCTTAGCTCACCTTCGATTTTGGGGGTGACAGGCTCCCTTTAAGTTATGTTGTACATGCAATAGATGCGGTCCACAGCCACATACTTGAGCTGCTTCAGTGTCTATAGATGTTTAGGTTCATATGTTTATACGTTATGTTTTGCTATGTTTACATGCAGCTTTTTTTAACATTTGTTTTGCACTTTTCTTTAAACAAATAAGCTAAGTTTTAGGCTATGTGCACACGTTCAGGATTTTTAGTGTTTTTTTTCGCATTTTTTTGGCCGTTTTCCGTGAAAAAAGCGCCAATAATTCTGAACGCTTACATTAAGCATCCCATCATTTCAATGCATTCTGCAATTTTTGTGCACATGCTGCGTTTTTTTTTGTGCGAAGAAAAACGCATCGCTGTAAAAAATGCAGCATGTTCATTAATTTTGCGGATTTTCGCGTTTTTGCCACTATATTATTTCTTTGGGGAAGCTCCAGAAAGAAACGCAAAAAATCCGCAAAAAAAGCAATAAAAAGTCGAGCTGAAAAAGTCCGGTTTAGTTCAGGAAAATTCTGCAAACATTCCTGAACGTGTGCACATAGCCTTACAGTACCAGCAAAAACTGAGATTTCACAAATCTCATTCCTGTGTTTTTTCTTTCCTGACATAATTTGAGAACTGCAGTGTTTTTTAAATCAGCAGCTGGTCCATTTTAGAGCTTTTGCAGCTTATTTTCACTTATAGAAAGTAACGAGAATGTACAAAAAAAAGAAGCAAGCAGATTTTGCTGCTTTTTAGATTAATTAAACTAATTTTGTTAAATACCGTATATACTCGAGTGTAAGCTGACAATTTCAGCCCATTTTTTTAGGCTGAAATTGCTCCTCTCAGCTTATACTTGAGTCATACCCAGGGGTCGGCAGGGGAGGGGGAGCGTCAGCTGTGTAATAATACTCACCTGCTCCTGGCGCAATCACTGGTTCTCTGGCGCCGGCAGCTTCTTCCTGTAGTGAGCGGTCACAGGGTATTGCTCATTACAGTAAGGAATATGGAACCAACCACTCCCATAGGGGTGGAGCCGCATATTCATTACTGTAATGAGTGGTACCATGTGACCGCTCACTATAGGAAGAAGCCCCAGGAGCTAGTGAGTATAACGCAGTGTGCGATATTCTCCTGCTCCCCGTTTCACCGTCAGGTGCCGCCGCGTCTTCCCCTTCCTCTGCAGTGACGCTCAGGTCAGAGGGCGCGATGACGCGATCAGTTTGCGCACCGCCCTCTGCCTGAACAGTCAGTGCAGAAAACGGGGAAGACACAGCGGCGCTCCACCGCGGTGGAGAGCGGAGCAGGGGAATATAGCAAGTGCGGGGGCCTGAGAGGTGTGAGTGTCATTTTTTTTTTTTTTATCGCAGCAATAGCATATGGGGCAAATGTCTGTATGGAGCATCTTATGGGGCCATGTGCAGCATTAAATGGGGGCAAATATCTGTATGGGGCCATGTGCAGAATTATATGGGGCAAATATCTGTATGGGGCCATGTGCAGCTTTATATGGGGCAAATATCTGTATGGGGCCATGTGCAGCATTATATGGGGCAAATATCTATGGGTCCATGTGCAGCATTATATTGGGCAAATATCTGTATGGAGCATCTTATGGGGCCATGTGCAGCATTATATGGGGCAAATATCAGTATGGGGCCATGTGCAGCATTATATTGTGCAAATATCTGTATGGAGCATCTTAAGGGGCCATGTGCAGCATTATATGGGGCAAATATCTGTATTGGGGCCATGTGCATCGTTATATGGGGCAAATATCTGTATGGAGCATCTTATGGGGCCATCTGCAGCATTATATGGGGCAAATATCTGCATGGAGCATCTTATGGGGCCATAATCGGCATTTGTGGAGCATTATACTGGGGAAAAATGTGTCTATGGAGCATCTTATGGGGCCATAATCAGCTTTTGTGGAGCATTATATGGGGAAAACGTCTGTATGGGGCCATAATCAGCTTTTGTGGAGCAGTATATGAGGAAAATGTCTGTATGGGGCCATAATCAGCTTTTGTGGAGCATTATATGAGGAAAATGTCTGTATGGGGCCATAATCAGCTTTTGTGGAGCATTATATGAGGAAAATGTCTATGGAGCATCTTATGGGGCCATAATCAACATTTGTGCAGCATTATATGGGGCATATTTTAATATGGAGCATCTTATGGAGCCCATTATAAACTGTATGGAGCATCTTATGGACTGTATAGAGCATTATATGGGGCTCCTGATTCAATATGGATATTCAAAAATACTTAACCTACTGATGTCTCAATTAATTTTACTTTTATTGGTATCTATTTTTATTTTTGAAATTTACCGGTAGCTGCTGCATTTCCCACCCTGCGCTTATACTCGAGTCATTAAGTTTTCCCAGTTTTTTGTGGCAAAATTAGGGGTCTCAGCTTATACTCGGGTCGGCTTATACTCGAGTATATACAGTAAATATAGTAGACTAACTACCGTATATACTCGAGTATAAGCCGAGATTTTCAGCCCATTTTTTTGGGCTGAAAGTCCCCCTCTCGGCTTATACTCGAGTCATATACCCGGGTGTCGGCAGGGGAGGGGGAGCGGGGGCTGTGTAGTCAGGGCTGTGTAGTCATTATTACCTGCTGCGGCGCGGTCCCTGCAGTCCCTGGCTTCTCCGGCGCTGCAGATTCTTCCTGTACTGAGCGGTCACATGGCACCGCTCATTACAGAAATGAATAGGCGGCTCCACCCCCATAGGGGAGGAGCCGCATATTCATTGCTGTAAATGATCGGTGCCATGTGACCGCTCAATTACAGGAAGAAGCTGCAGCGCCGGAGATGCCAGGGACTGCAGGGACCGCGCCGCAGCAGGTAAGGGGAGCGCAGCGCTATAATTACCTGCTCATCGCTCCGGTGCGGCTCCGTCTGCAGCGTCCTCTAGCAGTGACGCTCAGGGGCGCTGTGACGTAGTCAGTGCGCGCCCTCTGCTGAGCGTCAGTGCTGGAGACGGAGCCGCACGAGGAGCAGGTAATTATTGAAAGCGCCGGCGTCCTGAGAAGAGAGGTGAGTATGTGATTTTTTTTTTTTATTGCAGCCGCATTCTATATGGCACAGCATTATAAGGAGCACCTATGGGGCCATAATCAAAGGTGCAGAGCATATATGGCACAGCATTATAAGGAGCACCTATGGGGCCATAATCAAAGGTGCAGAGCATATATGGCACAGCATTATAAGGGGCATCTATGGGGCCATAATCAAAGGTGCAGAGCATATATGGCACAGCATTATAAGGGGCATCTATGGGGCCATAATCAAAGGTGCAGAGCATATATGGCACAGCATTATAAGGGGCATCTATGGGGCCATAATCAAAGGTGCAGAGCATATATGGCACAGCATTATAAGGAGCATTTATGGGGCCATAATCAAAGGTGCAGAGCATTATATATGGCACAACATTATAAGGGGCATCTATGGGGCCATAATCAACGGTGCAGAGCATTATATATGGCACACCATTATAAGGAGCATCTATGGGGCCATAATCAACGGTGCAGAGCATTCTATATGGCACAGCTTTATATGGAGCATCTATGGGGCAATAATGAACGGTGCAGAGCATTCTATATAGCACAGTTGTATATGGAGCATCTATGGGGCAATAATGAACGGTATGGAGCATCTATTTTTATTTTTGAAATTCACCGGTAGCTGCTGCATTTTCTACCCTAGGCTTATACTCGAGTCAATAAGTTTTCCCAGTTTTTTGTGGCAAAATTAGGGGGGTCGGCTTATACTCGGGTCGGCTTATACTCGAGTATATACGGTACATGTATTCCACAATTAAAAAGCACTGCAAAAATGCAGCAAAACTTGTGTTTTGAACTCGGCATTTTTACTGCCAGGAGAAAAGGTTTGCTTGCAAATTAAAGCGTAAAAAATGCTGCGTGTGAACATAGACTGAGCACATTAGTTTACTTTGTCTTTAGTAATCTGTTGGAGATAAATTCACCAGCATTACACAATTTGGCAACATGCTTGTGAGTTGGTTGTGAAGTTCTGGGTTTCTTCTAAGGACTTTGGAAGAATGACTATAAAGTATTTTAGGATTATTACCTTTTGTTGTCTAACCAGAGCCGGAAACCTAATTCTTAACCCATACCTACTACATCATTTGACTGAATCAGGATATCCAGTTACTACTTTTGTATGGCTATAGCATACGCACATAATTTAACCCCTTCTTGACCCTAGCTTTTTTCGGTTTTGTGTTTTCGTTTTTCACTTCCTTCCCAGAGCCATAACTTTTTTATTTTTCTGTCAATATGGCCATGTGAGGGCTTATTTTTTGCTGGACTAGTTCTACTATTGAACTACATCATTGGTTTTAGCATGTCGTGTACTAGAAAACGGGAAAAAAATTCCACGTGTATTGAAATTACAAAAAAAAGTGCAAGCCCACACTTGTTTTTTGTTTAGCTTTTTTGCTAGGTTCACTAAATGCTTAAACTGACCAGCGATTATGATTCTCCAGGTCATTACGAGTTAATAGACACCAAACATGTCTAAGTTCTTTTTTATCTAAGTGGTAAGAAAAAATTCCAAGCTTTGCTAAAATAAAATACAAACAAATTGCGCAATTTTCCGATACCTGTAGCGTCTCCATTTTTCGTGATCTCGGGTCGGGTGAAAGCTTATTTTTTTGTGTGTTGAGCTAACGTTTTTAACCCCTTAATCCCATATGACGTACTATCCCGTCCAGGTGACCTGGGACTTAATTCCCATGGACGGGATAGTACGTCATATGCGATCGGCCGCGCTCACGGGGGGAGCGCGGCCGATCGCGGCCGGGTGTCAGCTGCCTATCGCAGCTGACATCCGGCACTATGTGCCAGGAGCGGTCACGGACCGCTCCCGGCACATTAACCCCCGGCACACCGCGATCAAAGATGATCGCGGTGTGCCGGCGGTGCAGGGAAGCATCGCGCAGGGAGGGGGCTCCCTGCGGGCTTCCCTGAGACGATCGGTACACGGTGATGTGCTCACCGTGTACCGAGCGTCTTCTCCCTGCAGTCCCCGGATCCAAAATGGCCGCCGGGCTGCATCCGGGTCCTGCAGGGAGCACTTCCGGGTCAGGATCAGGCTGCAGCTGCAGCTCTAATCCTGCCCGGCTGTATGTCAGATCACCGATCTAACAGAGTGCTGTGCACACTGTCAGATCGGTGATCTGTGATGTCCCCCCCTGGGACAAAGTGAAAAAGTAAAAAAAAAAATGTCCACACTTGTAAAAAAAAAAAATAAAAAAAAAATTCCTAAATAAAGCAGAAAAAAAAAAATATTATTCCCATAAATACATTTCTTTACATAAAAAAAAAAACAAAAAAACAATAAAAGTACACATATTTAGTATCGCCGCGTCCGTAACGACCCGACCTATAAAACTGGCCCACTAGTTAACCCCTTCAGTGAACACCGTAAGAAAAAAAAAAAAAAAACGAGCCAAAAAACAACGCTTTATTATCATAACGCTGAACAAAGAGTGGAATAACACGCGATCAAAAAGACGGATATAAATAACCATGTTACCTCTGAAAACGTCATCTTGTCCCGCAAAAAACGAGCCGCCATATAGCATCATAACCAAAAAAATAAAAAAGTTATAGTCCTCTGAATAAAGCGATGCCAAAATAATTATTTTTTCTATAAAATAGCTTTTATCGTATAAAAGCGCCAAAACATAAAAAAAATGATATAAATGAGGTGTCGCTGTAATCGTACTGACCCGAAGAATAAAACTGCTTCATCAATTTTACCAAACGCGGAACGGTATAAACGCCTCCCCCAAAAGAAATTCATGAATAGCTGGTTTTTGGTCATTCTGCCTCACAAAAAAATCGGAATAAAAAGCGATCAAAAACTGTCACGTGTCCGAAAATGTAACCGATAAAAACGTCAACTCGTCCCGCAAAAAACAAGACCTCACATGACTCTGTGGACCAAAATATGGAAAAATTATAGGTCTCAAAATGTGGAGACGCAAAAACTTTTTTGCTATAAAAAGCGTCTTTTAGTGTGTGACGGCTGCCAATCATAAAAATCCGCTAAAAAACTCGCTATAAAAGTAAATCAAACCCCACTTCATCACCCCCTTAGTTAGGCTAGGTTCACATTGCGTTAATGGGTTAACGCTAACGGACAGCGTTGCACGGCGAAAATGTCACAATTAACGCCGTGCAACGGGTCCGTTAGCACAACCATTGACAGCAATGTGATTTTCAGGTGTAGCGCATCGCTAGAGCGTGCCATTTTCGGCTCGCGCTAGCAAGGTGCCATTCTTTTGTGGCGCGCCTCAGACGCTGCTTGCAGCGTCCGCGGCGCGCCCGAGGTCCGATCCCCGATCTTCCAGAGCGGGGACGTTAACGCGACCACTAAACACGACACCTAAAAAGACATTGTGTTAGCGCAATCCGCTAGTGCTAAACGGATTTCCCTAACGCAATGTGAACCTAGCCTTAGGGAAAAATAATAAAATTAAAAAAAATGTATTTATTTCCATTTTCCGGTTAGGGTTAGGGTTAGGGCTAGGGTTAAGGCTACAGTTAGGGTTGGGGCTAGGGTTAGGGTTTGGATTACATTTACGGTTGGGATTAGGGTTGGGATTAGAATTAGGGGTGTGTCTGGGTTAGGTGTGTGGTTAGGGTTACAGTTGGGATTAGGGTTAGTGGTGCGTTTGGATTAGGGTTTCATTTATAATTGGGGGGTTTCCACTGTTTAGACACATCAGGGGCTCTCCAAACGCGACATGGCGTCCGATCTCAATTCCAGCCAATTCTGCATTGAAAAAGTAAAACAGTGCTCCTTCACTTCCGAGCTCTCCCGTGCGCCCAAACAGGGGTTTACCCCAACATATGGGGTATCAGCGTACTCGAGACAAATTGGACAACAACTTTTTGGGTCCAAGTTCTCTTGTTATCCTTGGGAAAGTAAAAATTTGGGGGGCTAAAAATCATTTTTGTGGGAAAAAAAAGGATTTTTATTTTCACGGCTCTGCGTTGTAAACTGTAGTGAAACACTTGGGGGTTCAAAGTTTTCACAACACATCTAGATAAGTTCCATGGGAGGTCTAGTTTCCAATATGGGGTCACTTGTGGGTGGTTTCTACTGTTTGGGTACATCAGGGGCTCTGCAAATGCAACGTGACGCCTGCAGACCAATCCATCTAAGTCTGCATTCCAAATGGCGCTCCTTCCCTTCCGAGCTCTGCCATGAGCCCAAACAGTGGTTCCCCCCCACATATGGGGTATCAGCGTACTCAGGACAAATTGAACAACAACTTTTGGGGTCCAATTTATTCTGTTACCCTTGTAAAAATACAAAGCTGGGGGCTAAAAAATCATTTTTGTGAAAAAAAAAAGAATTTTTTTTTTCACGGGTCTGCGTTATAAACTGTAGTGAAACACTTAGGGGTTCAAAGTTCTCACAACACATCTAGATAAGTTCCATGGGAGGTCTAGTTTCTAATATGGGGTCACTTGTGGGGGGTTTGTACTGTTTGGGTACATCAGGGGCTCTGCAAATGCAACGTGAGTCCTGCAGACCAATCCATCTAAGTCTGCATTCCAAATGGCGCTCCTTCCCTTCCGAGCTCTGCCATGCGCCCAAACAGTGGTTCCCCCCCACATATGGGGTATCAGCGTACTCAGGACAAATTGGACAACAACTTTTGGGGTCCAATTTATTATGTTACCCTTGTGAAAATACAAAACTGGGGGCTAAAAAATTTTTGCGAAAAAAAAATAAATTTATTTTAACGGCTCTGCGTTATAAACTGTAGTGAAACACTTGGGGGTTCAAAGCTCTCAAAACACATCTAGATAAGTTCCTTAGAGGGTCTAGTTTCCAAAATGGTGTCACTTGTGGGGGTTTTTAATGTTTAGGCACATCAGGGGCTCTCCAAACCAACATGGCGTCCCATCTTAATTCCAGTCAATTTTGCATTGAAAAGTCAAATGGCGCTCCTTCCCTTCCGAGCTCTGCTATGCACCCAAAAAGTGGTTTACCCCCACATATGGGGTATCGTCGCACTCAGGACAAATTGCACAACAACTTTTGTGGTCTAATTTCTTCTCTTACCCTTGGGAAAATAAAAAATTGGGGGCGAAAAGATCATTTTTGTGAAAAAATAAGATTTTTTATTTTTACGGCTCTGCATTATAAACTTCTGTGAAGCACTTGTTGGGTCAAAGTGCTCACCACACATCTAGATAAGTTCCTTAAGGGGTCTACTTTTCAAAATGGTGTCACTTGTGAGGGGTTCCAATGTTTAGGCACATCAGGGGCTCTCCAAACGCAACATGGCGTCCCATCTCAATTCCAGTCAATTTTGCATTGAAAAGTCAAATGGCGCTCCTTTCCTTCCGAGCTCTGCCATGCGCCCAAACAGTGGTTTACCCCCACATATGGGGTATCGTCGCACTCAGGACAAATTGCACAACAACTTTTGTGGTCTAATTTCTTCTCTTACCCTTGGGAAAATAAAAAATTGGGGGCGAAAAGATTATTTTTGTGAAAAAATATGATTTTTTATTTTTACGGCTCTGCATTATAAACTTCTGTGAAGCACTTGTTGGGTCAAAGTGCTCACCACACCTCTAGATAAGTTCCTTAAGGGGTCTACTTTCCAAAATGGTGTCACTTGTGGGGATTTCAATGTTTAGGCACATCAGGGGCTCTCCAAACGCAACATGGCATCCCATCTCAATTCCAGTCAATTTTGCATTGAAAAGTAAAATGGCGCTCCTTCCCTTCCGAGCTCTGCCATACGCCCAAACAATGGTTTACACCCATATACGGGGTATCAGCGTACTCAGGACAAATTGGCCAACAATTTTTGAGGTTCAATTTCTTCTCTTACTCTTGGGAAAATAAAAAATTGGGGGCGAAAAGATCATTTTTGTGAAAAAATATGATTTTTTATTTTTACGGCTCTGCATTATAAACTTCTGTGAAGCAATTGGTGGGTCAAAGTGGTCACCACACATCTAGATAAGTTCCTTAGGGTGTCTACTTTCCAAAATGGTGTCACTTGTGGGGGGTTTCAATGTTTAGGCACATCAGTGGCTCTCCAAACGCAACATGGTGTCCCATCTCAATTCCTGTCAATTTTGCATTTAAAAGTCAAATGGCGCTCCTTCCCTTCCGAGCTCTGCCATGCGCCCAAACAGTGGTTTACCCCCACATATGGTGTATCAGCGTACTCAGTACAGATTGTACAACAATGTTTGGCATCCATTTTATCCTGTTACCCTTGGTAAAATAAAACAAATTGGAGCTGAAATAAATTTTGTGTGAAAAAAAGTTAAATATTCATTTTTATTTAAACATTCCAAAAATTCCTGTGAAACCCCTGAAGGGTTAATAAACTTCTTGAATGTGGTTTTGAGCACCTTGAGGGGTGCAGTTTTTAGAATGGTGTCACACTTGGGTATTTTCTATCATATAGACCCCTCAAAATGACTTCAAATGAGATGTGGTCCCTAAAAAAAAAATGGTGTTGTAAAAATGAGAAATTGCTGGTCAACTTTGAACCCTTATAACTCCCTAACAAAAAAAAATTTTGGTTCCAAAATTGTGCTGATGTAAAGGAGACATGTGGGAAATGTTACTTATTAAGTATTTTGCGTGACATATCTCTGTGATTTAAGGGCATAAAAATTTAAAGTTGGAAAATTGCGCAATTTTCAAAATTTTCGCCAAATTTCCGTTTTTTTCACAAATAAACGCAAGTTATATCGAATAAATGTTACTACTAAAATGAAGTACAATATGTCACGAGAAAACAATGTCAGAATCGCCAAGATCCGTTGAAGCGTTCCAGAGTTATAACCTCATAAAGGGACAGTGGTCAGAATTGTAAAAATTGGCCCGGTCATTAACGTGCAAACCACCCTCGGGGCTTAAGGGGTTAATGATACCATTTTGGTGCAGATACGTTCTTTTGATCGCCCGTTATTGTATTTTAATGCAATATCGCAGCGACGAAAAAAAGTAATTCTGGCATTTCTAATTTTTTCTTGCTACGCCGTTTAGCGATCAGGTTAATTCTTTTTTTTTTTTTTTTTTTTTTTTAAATATTGATTGGGCGATTCTGAATGCGGCAATAGCAAATATGTGTAGGTTTGATTTTTTTTTTTTAATTGTTTTATTTTGAATGGGGTGAAAGGGGGGTGATTTAAACTTTCATATTTTTTTTTTTCTTTTTTTTTTAAAACCTTTTTTTTTTTTTTTAAACTTCTGCCATGCTTCACTAGCCTCCATGGGAAGCTAGAAGCTGGCACAACTCGATCGGCTCTGCTACACAGGAGCAATGCATAGATCACTCCTATGTATTAGAATTACAGCATTGCTATGAGCACTGACCACAGGGTGGCGCTCACAGCAATCCGGCATCAACAACCATAGAGGCCTTCAATAGACCTCTGGTTGTCAGGCCGATGCATCGCTGACCCCATATCACGTGATTTGAGTCAGCGATGCGCTCATTTCCGCCCCGATGGCCAGAAGCGGTAGTTAAATGTCGCTGTCAGCGTTTGACAGTGGCATTTAACTAGTTAATAGCAGCGGGTGAATCGCGATTCCACCCGCCGTTATTGTGGGCACATGTCAGCTGGTCAAAACAGCTGACATGTCCCGGCTTTGATGCGTGCTCACCACTGGAGCCCGCATGAAAGCGGTGGTTCTGACCTCGGACCTTAGTACGTCCGAGGTCAGGAAGGGGTTAATGGAGGGGAAGGTTGTGCCACATATTAAACTATATGCACCTTTACCACACGATTACAAGGCCTTAACAATATAGGGTACTTATTGACGTGTGACGGATTATTATGTCCAGGCAATCGTGCACGCACACAGCCTGTGCGTGTGCACGCGCGCGATCGCCGTCTGATGACAGCTGATTCTGACAGCTGATGCCCGGCACTAAGCTTTACCCCTTAGATGCTGTGATTGAACTAGATCGCAGCATTCCGTGAAAAGGCAAAGGGACGGCAGCCCCTCTATCCTTGGATCGGAGACCTCACAGCATCATAATGGGGTCACAATTGTTGCCATAGTAAGCCGACGTCGGACGACATCTGGGTCATCAGAGCTAGTAAAGTTGCTAGATAATGCTCAGACTTTGATCAGCAACTTACTCTGTCAGTGCAGTGCTGACAGTTTGCACAGCATATGTTATACAGGCGATCAGCCTGCAAAAAATGATAGTCCCATAGTGGGACAAAGTAAAAAAAATTGTTAAAATATATATAAAAAATATTTATAATGAAAAGTAAAAAGATATTGTACCCATAAATATTTGTATGAAAAGAAAATATATAAACAACAGGAGTACACATATTTGGTATCGCTGCTTCTGGAAAGACCTGACCTATAAAACTTTCCATCTAGTGAACCCCTTTAGTGAACACCAGTGATGAGTGAGTATACTTGCTGGGGTTTTCCAGAGCACGCTCGGGTGATCTCCGAGTATTTGTGACTGCTCGGAGATTTAGTTTTCCTTGCCACAGCTGCATGATTTGCAACTGTTAGACAGCTTGATTACATGTGGGGATTCCCTAGCAACCAGGCAACCCCCACATGTACTCAGGCTGGCTAGCAGCTGTAAATCATGCAGCTGCGTCAGCAAAAACTAAATCTCCAAGCAGTCACAAATACTCAGAGATCACCCAACCGAGCATGCTCTGGAAAACCCGAGCAACTAGTATACTCGCTCATCACTACTGAACACCATAAAAAACAAGGCAAAAAAATAATGCTTCTTCCTCAATCGCTGAACAAAAAGTAGAATAAAATGCCATCAAAAAGATGGATATAAATAAACAGGGTACATCGTTTTGAACACTTCTGAAAAGGCCGGAGTGAGTCCAGAGTAACTTTTCTGCTTCTTTATAGTGAATAGATCCCTTGGGGGGTTTCATCTGATTCTGGGATGTATAATTGCTAGTGATGAGCGAGAATACTCGTTGCTCGGGTTTTCCAGAGCACGCTCGGGTGGTCTCCGAGTATTTGACTAATTTGAGATTTATTTTTGCTTGCCTCAGCTGGATGATTTATGACTTCTATACAGGCTGAGTACATGTGGGGGTTGCCTGGTTGCTTGGGAATCCCCACATGTAATCAAGCTGTCTAGTAGCCACAAATCATCCAGCTGCCTCAACAAAAACTAAATCTCCGAGCAGTCATAAATACTCGGAAACCATCCGAGGGTGCTCTGGAAAACCCGAGCAACGAGTATACTTGCTCATCACTACTAATTACGGAAGTTTACACTAATGGGGTTCTTTGGTTAAAACAAGTTATCACCGATCCATGGGCTCCACTGCATAGGTAATCGCTTTGGTTCGACCATTCGAAACTGCACCGATTGGAAGAATGGGAAGTTTTATCATTGATAGGACACTTATCCCCATTTTGAAATGGAGCGGCAGGTGGGATATCTGACCACAGCTCCATTCATTCTCTTTGGGGCTTCCAAAAAAAAAAGTGCAGCCGTGGAAGGAATGAATAGATCAGTGATTGTATCCCCCTTAGACTGGAGTGGCATGTACAACTCAAAGTTCCACATTCTGCCGACTGGGTCCAAGTAGTCAGACCCCACCAATCAATACGTTATCACTTATCCTGTGGAGAGGTGATTACTTTTTTTTCCACAGGAAACCCCCTGTAAATGCATCTCCGCCACTGTGTATCAAGTATTTAATCTCTAATGGAAATAAAGAAACTTCTTCTAATTAATATCAGAGAGAACAAATGACCGCCATACACAACACAATCACATATGTCAAGACCAATACTACCACATACATGGAAGAAATACCACCACAACATGACTAGACCACATAGTGACCGAATAATACCACATACAAGGGACAAATATTGCCATGCAACACCATGACAGGACCACATATTACCACCACATAAGAACCAAATAACAGCACATACAAAGAGCAAATACGCCACACCGTGATTAAACCATATAATGACCGAATACTGTGACATATTACAAGCATATAGGGACAAAATAATCATTGTGACCAGACCACAAATTACCACCACATAGTTACCAAATACTACAATACTGATCATGAATACAAACCACAATACTAACACTGTTATTACCACCAGTGACATTATACACAGGAGCTCTGTATATAGTATCGGTGTACATGTAATACAGTGATCACCAGTGACATTATACACAGGAGCTCTATATATAGTATCGGTGTACATGTAATACAGTGATCACTAGTGACATTATACTCAGGAGCTCTGTATATAGTGTCAGTGTACAGGTAATACAGTGATCACCAGTGACATACACAGGAGCACTGTATATAGTGTCAGTGTACACATAATACAGTGATAACCAGTGACATTATACACAGGAGCTCTGTATATAGTGTCAGTGGACACATAATAGTGATCACCAGTGACGTTATACACAGGAGCTCTGTGTATATAGTATCGGTGTACATGTAATAGTGATCACCAGTGACATTATACACAGGAGCTCTGTATATAGTGTCAGTGTACACATAATACAGTGATCACCAGTGACATTATACACAGGAGCTCTGTATATAGTGTCAGTGTACACATAATACAGTGATCTCCAGTGACATTATACTCAGGAGCTCTGTATATAGTGTCAATGTACAGATAATACAGTGATCACCAGTGACGTTATACACAGGAGCTCTGTACACAGTGTATAGTGTGTGTACATGTAATACACTGACTCGCCAGTGACGTCTGTAGTTGAAGTCTTTCATCTTTGTTTTTCTTCAACCAGCACAGACTGTCATCACTTCTTCCAGCCAGGACTCATCTCTGCAAAAAATAAGAAATCAATAGCTGATAGCTTCCAGAGCACATTCCCCACTTTTTTCCTGACTTGTACATTAAGTCAGATGAAGAAAAAAAGCAACGTAGTGCTGCACAGTAACAAGACCCCCATTTTTCTCCCTCCAAGGAAAACAGTTTTGTAAAAAGTAAATTATATTACAGTAGTAATGATGTCCCTAATTGGACGCTAAAGAAATTATGTTCCCCACTTGTCACCATAAACTAATATAACATGTTTCTCATTGTGGCCTTCAAACAGTAATTTAGTCCCTCATTCTGGCCCCCTTTATTTAATAATCTCGCCCAGCCTGCCCCCCTTAATTTTATAATATGCCCCAGCCTGGTCCCCTATGTCCCTTGTCCAGCCTGGCCCTCTTATCCATCCTGCCCCCCTAGTTATACATTTTGGCCCTCATATGTCCCTTTTCCTGCCCCCCATATATCTTTCCAGGACCCCAATATATCCTTCCTGGTACCTTATACACACACAGTACAGATCAAAAGTTTGGACACACGTTCTCATTTAAAGATTTTTCTGTATTTTCATGAATATGAAAATTGTAAATTCACACTGAAGGCATCAAAACTATGAATTAACACATATGGAATTATATACTTAACAAAAAAGTGTGAAACAACTGAAATATGTATTATATTCTAGGTTCTTGAAGTAGCCACCTTTTGCTTTTACACTTAATGCATATATAAGCTTACCGTGTGCACATATATTATGAGGCATGCAAGAAATAGTGTGTATGTATATATATGTATACTCCCCAGTGATACATTGGAGCTATATACTTACTATCCTGGATACGTATAGCCATTGATGCCGTTTTAGAGCCCCCCCTATTGGACATTCTCGTTTCATTATTATTTGTCGTGTATATTTTGTGATTTCTAATAAAAACATGATTTTTTTTTATATTATGGTTCGCTTCTTTGGACTACTGGTTTAGTACGTCCACTTGTGTTAGTGCGCTGTGTAAAGTGCCATATTTGTTGGTTGGTACATGTACGGACTTTTGTTGATATTGCTATAGATAGATATAGATATATAGATACCGTATATACTCGAGTATAAGCCGAGACTTTCAGCCCCAAAAAATGGGCTGAAAGTGCTCCTCTCGGCTTATAGTCGTCATGGAAGGAGGGGGGGGGGGGGGGGGGGGCGGGGGTCGGCGGTTGAGGGATTGCGACGCCTGTCAAATATTCACCTGCTCCTGGCGCATGTCCCACTGTCTTCGGGTGCGGCAGCTTCTTCCCCTGTTCAGCGGTCACTGGTACCACTCATTAAAGTTATGAATATGGACTCCACTCCCATAGGGGTAGAGCCGCATATTCATTACTGTAATGAGCGGTGCCACGTGACCGCTCACTACAGGAAGAAGCTGCTGCTCCCGGAGACGTGCAGGGACTGCACCAGGAGCAGGTGAGTATGTCATATTCACCTTTCCGCGTTCCACCGCTTCCTCTGCAGTGACTGCTCAGGTGAGAGGGCGCGATGACGTATTAGTGTGCGCGCCGCCCTCTGCCTGATCAGTCAGTGCAGAGAGACGGGACGCTGAGGGGCAGCGACGAGAGGCGAGTATGTCATTTTTTTTTTTTTAGTGTAGCAGCAGCATTACATGTGGCACAATGCTATATGGAGCGTCTATGGGGCCATAGGGAACTGCATGGAGCATTATATGGGGCATCTATGGGGCCATAACTGCATGGAGCATTATATGGGGCATCTATGGGGCCATAACTGCATGGAGCATTATATGGGGCATCTATGGGGCCATGACTGCATGGAGCATTACATGGGGCCATAAAGAACTGCATGG